>NC_039262.1:10006790-10132128 GCF_003368295.1 Carassius auratus
AAGGCATCTGCATGAGCTTCTGCAGGATCACATAATTAACAATAATTAATAGTGACGTTCCAGAGACCCAAGGCTCCAAATCCATGTCTCATCCTGAGACAGAAAAAAACCTTGCCTATATCATTTAGCATTAACTAAGATCCCATCTACACAGAGATGCAGTACTTGTTGTTTTTAGGTGATTCTTAGAAGGCAGTCACACTGTCATGAAATGTTCCCTCATACAGCAAGTGTCACAAACAGTTTACGTGAACTTCCAGCATGCATCGGGCATGGCTTCAACATCACGGGATGATCAGGAGTGAGAGCTGTCATAACCTGTTCACCAGTCATCTCTCCAATGACTGTCAACTAACCACATCCCTGCCAGTCCTCCTAGGTCACATGAAGACCATTCATTTCACACAAACACAGGATTACTGAAGGACTGTTCATACCTGGCAGGTTTGGTTAGATTAAAATGAACTCTGCTGCGATTGCTCTGAAAGTGTGGTGCATTTGAATAAGTCTACCATTTGAACCATAGTGCACACCAAACAAGAGAGCTTTAGTCCACTTCCAAACAAACACAATATTTTTGAATAAAAGCATCTTTGAATGGTGCAATTATGACACTTTCCTAAGAATTATTGTGGAAAGTCATTCAGTTAATGCCACTTAGAAAGGAACTAAGTTTTTCTCAAACTCAAAACCATGGCACATTATAATTTCACTAGCAGCAATGACACATACGGACATTCTGTTGAAGGTTTAATGGTCACCTTTCATTCACCGGATACCGCACAAACCCGTGGTACAGGGCGTGCAGACCAGTGACAGAAACCAATAAAATGTGCTCTCGTCTCACTCAACGTGATGCATGTCAGACAAGCACAAATGCCAGTTACTGTTGCTCCCTACCACCTTTGTCACTAATAAAACGTGTCTCCTCATATTTCTTCAAATAAATAAATTTACCGCTGACCTTTTTCAAATTAATGAGGCTGTATAAAATACCACTTAATCTGCCATTTTCAAGTTTTATTACCGGCTATAATATATCTTTGATTGCAGCAGCTGTTGGTATTGTGTGGTTCTGAATGCTGATGAGCAACGTGTATATAGAAAAAAAGATATAAAAATTTACGGTTTAATCATCGAGGAGGTGGTTCTGGTTTGGAGGCACAGTTTGAAGACCTTGAAATTATGCAATTATTTGAACAGAACTAAAATTTTACATAAAATAACAATTTAATTGTTTAACAGAGATGTTGACCCTTAAAATAGCCATAAATATATCAACTTACTTGACTGCGAATGCCTGAAAAAGACAAAGGGCTAACTGGTGGTTATAATGTCCCATTATCTCATGTAATTATTTGTTATCACTATAAATCTTATAAATCTCAATTATGTTTTCTCATAAAATAGAAACAATGCAATGATCTGAAACAAAACAGTATTTAATATTACTAGATACTGTCCCGTATTAGAAACAGTTACAAAGTCTATAGGTCTATTGGCTGCAAACTTGAGCAATGTAATTTGCAGTAAGTAAGATAAATGAGTCGGCACACAACACTTCACTAAGTAAAACAATTAATTACAATTAATCACACTGGACGGATCTTAAGTGTAGCCTGTGATAGGCTTGTCTGTTTGATGCATTGCCTTTATGAGGGCCAGTGGCTACATTTCAATCCACTGCTAAGTAGCTGAGTTATTAAAATCAATCCATCTATGTATCCAGTCATAATGGCATCCTGCATAATGGCTGGTACAAAGACTGAAACCAAAAGGAAAGTTACTCGATATTTCCAAATTGATGTGCTCTCTCTGATTGCCTCTGTGTGCTTATACTAGAGAAACATATAGAGAAAGAACAGAAAGTCACAAACACAAATCAAATCATATTATACATTACTCATAAAATGTATGCCAGTCATTTACTTTCAGGCAAAATAAATATATATATATATACATATATATTTAATAATAAAACATAAAATAAAATAAAAAACACTCTAAAAAGGCTCATTTTTGGCATTAAATTGTAACATTTTCACAGTAGTTGAAACAATGAATGGCTCATGGATTCTGATGGATTTTTTTTTTTTTTTTTTTTTGTGCAAGTCACTTGAGACGTTTCTAAACATATTTTACAGTACAATCACACATGGGATTTTGTTGCACCGGTTGGTGCTGTCATTCCCTTTCTTAGCATGGCTGACTGAGGATTCACTCAATAGGTAAAGCTCATTGATATGGCAAAAACCATCTAATCCCTGCCACTCTCAGACAGACGGCAGCTGCCCCTGGATCTCTCGGCTCAGTCGCCAGTCAGTGATGAGCCTGAGGATGGAGAGAGGAATACAGATTCAACTGACAGATTTCTCTCTCTATTTCATCTCACCTAGGATTAAAACTACATTTGTGATGAGCCTAAAGAGGTGATGGAATAAAGTATTTATTAGTTTAACAGAATGGTCAGTGATCGGAGAGAAAAGATTGGCATATATACAGTAAGGTCCAAACATCAGAAAACTTGTTTCTGCCACAGAAAGAAACATTTGTAAAGTAACTGATTTTATATATTGTAATATGTCGCATTACCATTCAAACATATATGCTCTTTCTGTTTTTATATAATGCATAACAGTAAGTTATGCTCTTCGGGCCTGCATTTGATCCAAAATACAAAGCAGTAGTATTGTGAAATATTATTACTAAAATTAAAAAACTAAAATGTAATGTCCTGTGACAGGAAATACGAATTTGTTGCATCATTACTCTTCAGTGTAACTTGATCATTTCATTTCACTTAGAAATCAAATCCTGTAACATTCTGAAATAAATATATTTTGAACTTTTCACCTACCAACTGTGTAAAAAGTGACTTGCAATAAATAAAAAGCACAATTCAGTTACATTCTTCACACGGCAAATTCTCTGAACAGCAGCTTTCATGGATAACTCCTGTGAATCACACCTATTAACCTTTAAAAACCATCTCTAAGGACTCAGGATTACAGATATGCTCAATCTTTTTATGCTCGTATGAATCATTGATCACACTGTATCAGCACTTTATCGCTCAATAGAATTAAAACGAGTGTAAATTTAGGTTACCCAGTTGAGGTCACACTAAAAATGATGTCATTCAGCTCAGTCCGGAAAACCATGATGTCATTACTGACTTCCAGGAAGCTTTTTAGCATCAGCATATATAAAACGGATTCTGGTGCTCCCATAGTGCCCTACAGATGAATAGGTGAAGTTGAGGGGTGGAAACTAATCTACTTTTGCCTTCTGGAAAACCCGGTGATGTCACATATAAAGAGCTTTTGTGAGACTTGCAGTCTACCGATTACAGTTTCTGCACATTCCTCTGACCAGCCTGCCGATGTGTCATGTGTGCTTAAAGAGCTTTACTCTAAAAAACAAGCTGATTACCATCCTAATTGATGGATAGTGTCATCATTACAGAAAGCATAATAACCCTCAGTAGAAAATCGAATCTATTAACTCTGTCAGCATTTTTGTCATCCAAATTACCAAACCATTTTATCACTGAAATGGAAAACAAATTTACGAGAACTAATACAGTACATTTCAAGGCAGGTGACAGAAACTTGGTTAGTCATGCTCCTTCAAGTCCTGGTGAACTCACAAACTGACTTCATGTCTTTGCCTGATGATGTCATCTAGAAATGAGCTCATTACTACATTTCCTTATCTAATACTTTTGAAAATGTGTTGGTGACTTTATACAAATTCTCCAGGGCTCTCTTTTTTTAATATATATATATATATATATATATATATATATATATATATATATATATATATATATATATATATATATATATATATATATATTACATTGTAATAATATTTATTGTATTTTTGATCAAATAAATGCAGCATTGTACCAAAATATCACAGGCTACAAACAGTGTAATAAATGTCTGCTTTTTAAAGAATCCTCAAGAAAACTAACTGAATGTGTCAAGCTATTAGTCAATTTCCTGACAGCCCTTTCAAGCATCACCTGAAATTATTTTCTCCAGAAAAGCTGGATAAAAAGTTATTGTACCTTAAAGACTGTCTTGTTTATCTTCCCCTGAAACCTTCAGATTGTGGTGCTCCATCTGCTGTTCAAAGACTGTACAATCTTTGAACAAGTCTCCTTGTGAAACATCTTCTTATATTACAATGTGTCTGTTTGAATGCAGTGTTAGAAGTGTTAGGGAAAGATATATATATATATATATATATAGAAACACTATATCAAATTAAACTTCATTGCACATCTAGCCTTTTATCAAAATCAATTGACATGCAGATAAAGCCTGAAAATTCAAGTCTGAAGCCCTGAGTGCTGAAGGGGAGTAGACTGTGATCGGCTTTCAGATCAAGATGTATAGGAACATGTCTGTCAGATCCCTGGACAGCTGTAATGTTCTAGAAGACCTATTGCTATCGATTCCCTCAGGCCTTTT
The DNA here is from genome assembly GCF_003368295.1 of Carassius auratus. Lineage (NCBI taxonomy): Eukaryota > Metazoa > Chordata > Actinopteri > Cypriniformes > Cyprinidae > Carassius > Carassius auratus. Next base: position 10,011,272 of record NC_039262.1, read on the forward strand.
GATACAGTAACCATGGCCTTTTTGGCCAGATCAAAAGAGGTCAGGTGGAGCTGAACCTCCTCAACACATTTCACCCTTCAGATGGAGGCATAATCCAACAAGCAGGTCAATTTATGAGCAGCGACATGAAATGATCCATTTACAGAACCCAATGCTGACACTGAACAGACGTCAAATAAGAAATATAAGATGTATAGGAAAAGACACAACAGATCTTAAATACTTAACAGTACACTACAGAGGAATGCTAGCCACATTTTAAGTTTAAAAATAATTATTAAGGATAACATAAAAATATTGTGCACCAAAACCACATGTGTATTGTCTCTATGGTAAGCCTACAATAATGACTGTAGTTCTCAGGTTCGATTTGGCAGGACATTTCAGGCTTATGTCTGTAAACATGGTCTGGCTACCCTCTAAGAACATTTTGCTAGCATTCCAATTAACTTATGAACAACCAATAAAAAATTGTTCTTCTGTAAGCAGCTTGTAATTTTGGTTCAACTACATATGTCAATAAAGAGCAGAGTACTTTTTAATATAAAAACCCACATAAAATACAATAAATACAGAGGATCGGTTTATGTTTATTATGCATGCAGTTTCCAGATTTATTTATAATTGCACTGTGAGCGCCAAATTAGTAAGACTCATGTATGAGCAAAGTAAATAAAATGAACAACCTGAAAAGTCTTTGGAGAGGCTAAAAGTCAAACATATTATTATTTCTGTTTGTGCCATATGTGAATAAGTAATATTTCCAAGAAGCCAACAGATGTTTTTGACCAATGACTGCAATGTTTTTTTCCCATGCTAACTTTCTCACCCTCTCTCTTCCTGTCCCTGAGTTCCTGCAGTTATAAGCAAGGTTAATAGATTCAAGTGTTTAATCTTATCAATGGATATAATCTGAATATTACAGCATGTTAATTTTGCGTGCTGGACAAGATTTCACCAAGAAATAGAATGAGAGGAAGGAGAACATGAGACGTTGGCTAATGGGGTCGGGATATGGCGAGCTAAAGCTAATACTATATTTAGGCATGCGGATGTGCACTGTAATTGCTCAAGGGCCAAGCTAACATGGGGTCTGGACCAACTATATAATACTGGCTATTAGCAGATGATTAGGCACATGATGATGAAGTGTTTCGCACCCATTTGGTTTCACTCCTTTATTAATGTCAGTGTGTATGCGCGTATTCCAAGAACTTTTATATTATATAAGTGCCTGCTGAGAAGACAAGCTTAGACTAGAATAAGTTTAAATCTGGTTTGGTGTTGAACTACTTTGCACTACTTATTTTTTGTCAAATAATAAAAAAATGTTATTTTGCTTCCCATTAGCTTCCCTTTTGACCTAAAAGTGTAGCTGGCGAAATAAAATTGCAATTTTAAAGGGTTAGTTCATCCAAAAGTGAAAATTTTGTCATTAATTACTCCATTACATTCCAAAACCATAAGACTTTTGTTCAACTTCGGAACACAAATTAAGACATTCTTGATGAATTCTGAGCTCTCTGAACCTCCGCAATGTAATTAACACAATCAAGGTTCAGAAACGTAGCAGGGACATCCGTACAATAATCCATGTGACATTAGTGGTTCAACCGTAATTTTATGAAGCTATGAGAATACTTTTTGAGCATAAAGAAAAAAAAAAACAATGACTTTTTTTCAACAATTTGACCCCTCCGTTACTCACCCTGGCACCATTTTGGAGAGTATCCAGTGATCATAAACAATGAATGCTGTTCTGTGTCAGCTGTGCCACACAGACACAGAGTAGACAAATTGCTGAATAACGTTTTTTTTTTTTTTTTTTTTTTCGCACAAATGAGACGGTCAGAGAGCTCACAGAATAAATTTTTGGGTGAACCATCCCTTTAAGACCAAACAGAAGCTTGGTCGAACAAAAGTCGACAATTCTGTTATTTATATTGCTATTTCTATCATAATGTCTTGCATGACTATTACTACCATAACCATTACTACCAGCAAATCAGATAAACTGTGAAAAAACAACAACATCAACAAAAACAACAACAACAACAACAACAATTATTAGGGTTTACATCACAATTTGAATTGTTTGTGAAAACTAACTATTTCTGAGTGAAATAATGCTCCTACAATTTTTTTTTTTTTTTACTTGTCCTATTGGATATTAATTAACTGAAGATATATAATTAATATTCATGAGCCAAGCAGAAATGATTTATTTTAACTGTGCAACACCTTCAGTGCTGGGACCAGTCATTTATCCCCAGGAGAATAAAAGCTCTATAAACCACAGTATGTAATATCTTCAAAGTTCACCTCATTTTTACTGTATTAGCAAAAAGTAAACAGACATTAAGATATAATGTTTTATGATCCAAAAGACGACACTGAGTAAATGAAATTATCAATTTAATTAATTAAATAAATAAATAAATAAATAAAGTGTATGCATGTATGTTTATGTACCAGGAGCACCTTAAAACACACACACACACACACACACACACACACACTTGTTAAATAAAGCTAATTCTGATTCTGATTCTGATAAATGAAAAACAATCTAAGGGTCATTATACGAAAACGTGCCATTTTGTGTCCCTCAGGAAAAAAAAGCTCTGTAAATCTTAATAAAACATAAAAGAAATAGAATATTTTATATTTTAGTTTCCATAATGTCTCATAATATAAGAATAAATTATTTTCTGTTTCTTTGGTTTTTAAAGGATTTTAATCACATTTTTGTACAAAGCATCTTGAAGAAATGTTGAAAATGGCCTGTCCCTCAGTAAGATTTTTCTACTTCTACTTGCTATCGAGGCCAAAAAAGTCAAACTATCATAAAAAAACATATACTTGTATAAAGCCTTAAGTGTCAGTTCATTAGTCATAAATGGATTTTATTCTTAACGTGTCAAATAAAATAAAAAAACACACAATTTAGTCGGGTCCCTAGGTTCTCGTCAACCCTGTTACTTTTTATAAAAACACCTCTTTAAAGATAATGGACTGTTCCAAAAGTTGCATCAGTTCCAGGAAGTGACATTATCTGACTTTCATGAAGTTGATGGTAGAAGACAAGTAAGTGTTCTCTTCTTTTTAATGAATTTTCTTTGAGGTTATGTAATGTCTGAAAGACAGGGACACGCTCATTGTGTCAGCCCTGTTACCAGAAAAGCATATGTTAAAAAGTTTTTTGTACATATTTAAAAATTTACATATATGATAATATTTAAGCCACTCATTAAGGCACGTAATGTAGTGTCATTACCTATACCTCATGGCTAGTAATGGCCGGCAATAACCTTTTTCGTCAACCCTGTTACCGTCAACCCTGTAACCATTCCAGGGTAAGAGGGTTGACCCAAGTGCGCTTTTGTGTGTCTTACCCATGTTGTATACACAAGAAGGGTTAAATCAAGGGCAACTGGACTAGGTACGTCCATATTTGAAGCTATTGCCTCTCATCCAAGGGGTTTCTTCATTTCTAAATGACTGATGGGGATTGCCAGGCATTTAACCTCTGTCATTTAACCTCTGAGCCAACCCTTCTTGGATAACTATGACCTGGATGACTGAGAATTTTAACAGACGTACTTTTCTTACAAATAGTATACATAATATACATGTTTTTAGTTTTCATCCCTAAAAATCATGTTTTTTATTTATTCTACTGATAGGTAGGCTAAAATATGTTGAGGTTACTTATCTATACTGATACACACAAGTGCATTGGGTTTTATAAATGTGCTTTATAAATCAAAAGTCATTATTTTTTTTATTATGAGAAGTCAATAAATTAACAAGCTTTTCAGTTTGCATTTGGGATACTCTCCATACATGCACTCCATCCAAATAGTTTGAAAAAGTTTTCTTGTCAAAAAATAAATCAAGCTTGTGTGACTTGTATGATTATTTGATGGCATGTGAACTACTTACATTTACAGTATGCTACACAATCATAAATAATCAGGGCTGGGGTGTAACGAAATACATGTAACAGCGTTACGTATGTAAAATACAAAATATGAGTAACTGTATTTCGTTAAAATTACATTTTAAATAAGGGGTAATCAGATTACAGTAACATCTGAAAACTATTTTAGATTACCAGTGATTACTTTTATTTTGATGTAATTTATTAATTTAATATTTAAGTTTGGGGATTTCAAACAATACCGCGACAGATTTTTTCCCGTTACAAGCACATAACGACACAAACATTCTCCTAGAAATCACACTATGCATTCAGTCAACAGATTCATACGAAGCATGCATAAAATAAAGGTTTATGAAGTCAAACAATAGCTTTATGTGGTTTACAGATGAACTTCTTTATTCATTCGAAATGTTCAGTATCATATTTGGCTCGGTAATGCAAGTTCACGATCCAATTCGTGAACAGATGATTCTTATTCGTGAATCTTTTAAAATAATAATTTCCTTTATTTATTTATTTAATGAAACCAGTGTGGAAACCAATGCTTCACTAACGGGATAGATCTGGGTCAGGGTATATTCTGGCAAACCGTTTACCAATCACGTTTCTCAATTGGCAAAGCAAACTGTGGTACACGCCACTACCAACACAGAATGGGTAAATCTGTGTTTTCTCAGCACAATATCATAGAAAGTATGAGGTTTGAGAAGTAGAGGGCGGGGCAACAGTTAAAACATTTTAAAGTTAAAGTTCATGCAAACAGATAAGTTTCGGTTTTTCATCATTTTTATGCTAAAATATCTCAATAGAGCCGTCTAAATAATATGCTGATTAGTCATGTTGAATTAAAGGTTTATGAATGTCCAATTAAGACTCCATTACAACCATAATTGTAACTCAAACAAGCAGTATAATCAATACGGTAGCTGTTGTCAACCCTGTAACTGATGTGTCAACCCTGTTACTTGTATAATATTCTAATATAACTTAAAAAATGTAAATAAAAATGTAATCAATTAATTGTAATGTTTAGTAAGAGAGGCTAATAATCCACTCAAAATTGAATTGAGGTGTTTAATTTTTGTTTCCATACATTTTTCTTAAAACAGAAGATGCTGGGAGAGTGTAATTTGGAAATGAACGTATTCATCCCCTTAAAAAAATAAAACTTTCAATATTCTCAATTCACAAACACTCTTAATGTAACAAGGGGGAGTATATCTTCCACAGTATATCAGATTTGTTCTATACATGTATTTAAAACCTTTTCAAAAAGTAATTAATATGTTGGTAACAGGGTTGACCAAAAACACACATTTAAATTAGTTAAATGAAAAAAATGAAAAAAATAAGATAGCCTGAGATGGCACGGCACATTTTCCTGAGAGGTAAGGATCTACTTAATCCAAAAAGGGGCTTAAAGATTTTCAAAACAGAAATTTGAAAATCAAACATTAAAAGTGGGAAATGGCACGTTTTCGTATAATGACCCCTAAACTGTTAGATTTGTGACCTTGGACCTGTTCTTAAGTCGCTGGAGTATATTTTTAGCAATAGCCAAAAAAATGTTGTCTCGTTCAAAATTATTGCTTTTTCTTTTATGCTAAAAACCATTAGGATATTAAGTAAAGATCATGTTCCATGAAGATATGCTGTACATTTCCTACCATAAATATATCAAAACCAAATTTTTGATTAGTAATATGCATTGCTAAGAACTTCATTTGGACAAATTTAAAGGCGATTTTCTCAGTATTTTGATTTTTCAAATATTGCCCTGTGCCAACAAACCATGCATCAAATGAAAGCTTATTTATTCAATGCTTTCAGATGATGTATACATCTCAATTTCGAGAAATTGAACCATATGACTGGTTTTGTGGTCCAAGGTCACATTTGTCTATATGTCATCATCCTGCTCTCATGACATAATGTTTCTCTGCATCTCTTTACCGAAAATAAAAATGCACACACTTTACATCTTTCTCCTTAATAGGCCACAAAGATGCATCCTAATACATGTTTTCTATCTACCCTGGCCTTAGATCAATACAGAGGCCTTACTGCACCATTAGCCTATTTCTATTCATTCATTACTATTCACCAGCATACTACATGATGCTCCAGTTATCAGAGGAGAGAGGAGAAACACTGCTGATGCACAGTAGCTACAGTGCAAATGCTGGAAATAAAACTCAAGTTCTAAGATTTTTTTTTTTTTTTTTTTTGGTTCGAGCTGATTATTGGAACCATGTTGGAAGCGTTAATTGCCTGCAATCAAATGTATGACAGAAAAACAAGTATTGGATCATCAACAACATTACAAACATCTCTGGCTACCTAATGGTTAGCGCAGCATTTAGATATTGATTTCCCTATTGATCATGGATGTCTGCAGCCTGCTTGACATTAACACAAAAGCAACGTGCAAGGAGCATATTGATATGTGCTGTCTGAAGGTTGACAAGATGGTGCATTTTAGCATACCAACTACAACAAAAGTGATCAAAAACACAATTAATCATTGATGATAAAGCAGTCAAATCCTGTATAATATTCAACATTGATACAGCCCCTGTAAGGAAAGCATAGCGGGCTAAGATATATGTAAAAAGAGATTGTGGGTAGTTGTCACAAGGGCTATTTGGATGAAAGGTCCAACTGAGTGTATGAAGAAGTGTGTGTGTGTGTGTGTGTGTGTGTGTGTGTGTGTGTGTGTGTGTGTGTGTGTGTGTGTGTGTGTGTGTGTGTGTGTGTGTGTGTGTGTGTGTGTGTGTGTGCGTGTGTGTGTGTGTACAAATATATACATATATAACATTTAAATGATTTCTGAATCTTTTATTAATCTTAGTTCATTTTAATTCAACATTTACAAATACACTGTTAAAATGCAGTGTAGTAAAATGTAGATTAAAATGAACAGTTGCATCTAACATCAACAAAGATTAATAAATGCTGTTACAAATGTATTGTTCATTATTAGATAATATGCCAGAATTATACCGTAAAAAAATACGGTAACACCATTTTTGGTTTAATGGTTTTATACCATAAAAAATACAGTAACAGTTAACGGGTTTATCTTAAATTTACAGTTTAATACCACAATTTAACTGATATAATATTAATATACCTACTTTTTGAAGTACTGAAATCTGTTTAGTACCTTTGTATTAAACTGGTAACCACAAAAGCAGGTGGTGCTGAGAAAGTCACGTGATGAAAGCCCATCACAAGCAGCTATACATAAAGATGCAGAGTGTCATTCACACAGACACTAAATACCATCATGGTAAGACTCATTAAACTGAAATATGCTATAAACATTAATTTAACAACATTATATTTAACATAAAACCCTAATAAACATGACAGATAAGAATAAAAAAGAGAAAAAATATAGTTATTTCAAAGAAAAAAAAAAACATCAAATTCAAACAAAATTTGAAATGCAACTCAGAGAATTCTGGGAACGTAAGTTTACGTTTTTTCCCTGTAAAGTTTACAGGAAATTACCGTTAACCATTTAACAGGTTTGTACGGTAGCATTTTCACAGTTTTTTACCGTTAAAATCACAGTCATTTTTGTCATTTTATACAATTCATTAACTATATCACAAAAGGCCAACACACGTCAAAGGGAACTGTATCTTTTTTTCTGAGCAATAATATTGAAAACATTCAGTAGACTTGTCTGTAGCCAAGACTTTAAGGTATGTGTTTATACAGAAACTGACATTCAAAAACAAACCTACTCTTACAAATTTTTACTCGAGTAAAAAAAGTGTGTCAACTAGCCCCAGACTCCACTCTTTTGTGTTTGTTTATATGAGATAGAGTCTCCAAATGAGAAGTATATGCGTGGAGGCCGCATTCCCTGCATGTCTGTTTGAATATATCGTTAGCAAACATTACTGTAATGCAAATTACGAGATCGGCTTGTGACAAGCTGTAATTGTTAGAAATCCCTCGTGCTTGCATGTGTGTGGTAGTCCGCTCAGTCTAGCTTTCCAGTGCCTGCATGCAGAGAGCTCATATTTCCTGCTGTGACGGCTCTTTTTCATCAGCTCTCTGGATTGTTTAGACTCCTCTTTTCTTGCATGGCTCTCTGCCAGAAGCCGGCACACCTGGGTAATCCTGCATGGCACCGAAACCCTGTTGGGACTACACAAGAACATAATATCCAACCCTGGCTAAGGCAGATAAGTGCCTGTGAGTGGCAACTGCGGACGTGGGGGGAAATGAATGGCAGAGCAGCGGGGAGGAAACTGGCGGGAATACTGATGAAGTTTGAGGGAAATTCAAGAGCACTGCAAAAGATGTAATGCATAGACTTTACAGTATTACGGAGAGAAGATTGTGTTTGTATAGATCACGGTTTGTCTATAATGCTTTGAGCCCGAGTGCTGGAAGTCTTTAGTGTAAAATCCAGGTATTTAGGCTTGGGCGGTAATCTCAGACATGGTGATGTTGTTAGTTTCTGTCTCAGGGGTCTAGTCTCTTGTTCTTTTAACCCCAAAAAGCGCTGATGAGAACTCCTGATTGGATTTCTTGGAAATGCAAGATGTACATGGGTGTGTTTTAGACTACCTACCTAATTCACAAGTACTGGTTTTATTGCACTGATGACTCCTCTGGAACTCTTTCACATCCTTCGAACACCTTTTGAACATTCTTTAACATTTCAGTAAGAAACAGTTTCTCTGCTGCTTGCAAAAAGTGGCAGAATGAGATGCAAATCGCTGTGGTTTGCCTTCACAAACTCGTTGCGCAATGGATAGACACAGTAGAACATCATACAGAGATTCTGCAGGGCACCCACCTCATGAATCCATTTTTAATTACCACAAACTGAGCGCCTGCTGGGGCAATGGAGTTCACGGAAGTTCAATTCATTTGATGTTTCTATTACAGACTCACTTTCCTGTGTGAAGTAATGCGCGTTGAGATGTCAGATAACTTGCTTTCAAATCAGGCTCAATTTTTTTCTCCACTCTTTTTTCTTGAGGTTATGTAATAGTTTCCACTTACTGTAGCTTGAGACTGTAATTATAGGCTGTTTCATGAAATATATACAACTAGTGTTTAAAATAGATTAATTCTATGAATATTTCAAAGAATATATTACTTTTATTCAGCAAGGAACTGCATTAAATTGGTCAAAAGTGAAAGCAGACATTTATAATGTTACAAAACATGTCTATTCCAAGTTAGTGTTGTACTTTTAATGTTTTATTTAAAGAATCTTGAAAAATAAATGGTTTTGCTTATCTAATCTTATCAATCCAAAACTTTATAATACATATAGAGTTTAAAGCTTTATTCTATATTGCAACAAAAGGCAGCGATGTTGCAATTATATAATTTAAATATCATAAAAAGAATACCAACATGAATCTGTTTTGCAACTAAAAATGTAGAGAAGAAGCAGTCTAAGGGGTAATCACATAAAGTGGCATTTTCGTACCACAATGGATCTGAATGTGAATTGAATACCTATAACTTAAAAAACAAAAACGCAGTGTGCCCTAAGCAATGTCAGCAGAAAAAAATGCATGGATTTGGAATAACATGCCCCAATGAATCATTCACAGTAAGTTTATCACTTTTACATTAAATGCTAACTGTGACCAAATCCATGAAGGGGTTTCTAAAAAAAAAAAAAAAAAACAGGAGCTACAAAACAGCAATCAGTGTTTCAGATTTCAGTCCTAGTACATTATATTGGTATATTGAAAGTTTGAAATCAGGTTGCTTCCATCTCAAATTTCCTCCATTTCTCAAAAATCATTATGCGGGGACATCTGTGAGTGAGGAGAAACATTTAATATGTGGCTGTCTTCCCCATTTGCTGTGTAAAGTTTAATGAAAGGCTCTAGGGTTGGCACCGCATGAATTATGTATACATTATTCTATTTTAAAGCCCACACCAGGCATCTATCTTTCGGATGGACCGGAACCAATGTGATAGACTGGTTGAAAATGAAAGGCCTGGGGCAGATGCGCTAGAGACATCACACAGAAACACATGAGAGTGAACCTATGTGTGAGTGTGCACATCTGTTTATGTTGCTATGTCCCAAGAGAACTTTATATAAAAAATAATGTATATGAACAAGGGTTCATCCCTCAAGACATACCAGAGGAAATATGAGAGACCAGGAAAAACAGAGAGGAAGAAGAAACCTGTATGAACTGAGCTGCACAAGAAAGCACAGACGAGAACATGAAGTAATCTAGATACAGTAGGGATGGACAGATCAATCTTAAAGTATCAATACTTCAAATGCTGCTGAATTTATGCTGGCATTGCTCAATCTCAAGTTCATCAGCAAAACAATAAAAAAAAAAAAAAAAAAAAAAGAATAATAATAAAATCTCTCAGAACTTCCATAGACAGCAACACAACTGAAATGTTCGCAGGTCCAGAAACATAACAAGGATATCGATAAAATAGGCCGTGAAAATTTAATTTGGGAATCTGTATCAATAATCAGCCCTTAAGTAAATACATAAGCTTCAAGTGTTTGACATCACGATCAAGTTAAGCCGCAATAATTTATACAACAGAATTAGTTTAAAAACGACTTCATAGTAATAAACAAGAAAATAACAGCATTAAAAAGAGTTGAAAAGAATTACAATATCAGCTGTAAGCAACTGTTCTGAAGGCAAGTGTCATTATTCAGCTCAAATCAGTTAAAAAATTGTGAAATATATATTGTAAAATGTAAAAATGTAAAATGTAATTCATTTGTGTGATGCAAAGCTGAATATTTCAGTAAGACTCCATTCTTCAGTGTTCCATGATCCTTCACAAATCTGACGTGCTGATTTATTGAAATACATTATTATTCTTTGGAATATGTGATACTTTATAAAGCTCGGGGTTGGTAATATTTATTGTTGTTGTTGTTGTTTTTTTATATTTTTTTTTATTAAATTAATATTTTCATTCACCATGGATGTGTTAACTTTATAAAAAGCATATTGTTAGAATCTCTATAAGAATCTGTATATTGTTAGCATTTTGTTATAAATTATTTCTATTTTGAAGAAATGTTTTTTATTTATTTTTTCATTAAAGAATCCTGCAGGGTATATTGAGTATATTAAAAAATAAAAAAGTTCATTTAAAATGTAATAATATTTCACAATATTACTGTATTTTCTGTATTTTTTTATCAAATAAATGCAGCTTTAGTGAGTATAAGAGACATCTTTAAAAAACATAAAAAATCTTACTGATCCCAAATTATCAACGGCAGTGTATACATAAAAAATGTTTAGGCTCAAAGTTAATATTTATATTTACAAATAAGATTTTTAATGTTAAATTAGTGTAACTACCCATTCTATCCTCATTAAGAAGTATCGTATCGGCCTTGATAGTACTTGGTGTCGAACTAAAAAAAAAAAAAACTAAGCCACAGAGGGAAGGAAAAAGCAGTAATGAAGCGTTCTGTGGGACCATGATAACGTGTTTCTCTCTGCACAGATGGGTTCAGCTGGAGTCTGCTTCGCCTGGGGGAACCTCGGTGGGCACAAATCCTAAATCACACATGTCCCCTCAGGCGCATCTCTGCTGTTTGCCTGCAGACACCGCAGCATCTAGAAATTCTGAATAAGAACTTAATACTCCCTCTCACACATACAAATGCCACATCATGACTAATCCTTCATGCAGGAACAGATAAAAATCCTTCGTTTATTCAAGCCTGTACCTACATGTGGTCAATATTATTAAGGCATAAATGCCAAGGTCAATGGCTAGGGCACACAGGGTCCTCCTGGTTGTCATAGAGACATCCCTCAGTCTCCATAGTGAGCTTCCCCTGTCTTAACTGACCTCCTGTGGCTCATCAATTTAGTGACCCAAAGACATGACTCAGATTGTCTATTAGTCGATCAGTTCTGTGCGATCAATAACATTGCCACTGCTGAACTCCTCTTCATTTAATCAAAGACCAAGACTGTTCTACCACTGCCGTTTGTGAATGATACTGCCCATTACATATGTCTTTGCACCAAGGATGGCTGACCATAGGGAGCGTTGTTGGGACTTTTCCCAGTGGGGCGGTCGATCTCTGGCACAGCTGCTGAAACCAAATCCAGATGCAAAATAAATAAACAAAGATTTGAAAGGAAGAATAATAAAGAGTCATAAGGGTGGCCTAAAAAAACAGTGAAATGTGCACTCCAATGTGCCTGATACCTAGTTTACTAACAACAGCGGTTTAATAATGTGAGATCTAGACATGTGTGTACACATTTAATACAGTTTATTCATCTACACTGAAATAAATTTTTCCATCACATGAATAAATAATTTATAGTCTTCAGTGTCACATGGTCCTTCAGAATTAATTCTAATATGGGGATTTGGGGCTCATATTATTATAAATGTTGATATATATATATATTTTTTTTTTACTTTGATAAAATTAAAAGAATAGTACTTATTTGAAACATAACTCTTCTAAAACATTAGGGTATTTCACAAGTGTATTTCCAGTCACATCTGATCAGTTCAATAAACACAAGTACTTAAAAAAAAAAAAAAGAGCAGTAAAAAAATTTAGTTAGGTCCCAACCTTTTTTTTTTGTCCCCATGCATCCAAGCTCTGTCACAGATCAGTCTGACCTAGAACTTAGTGGTTTGTGTGTTGAGGAAAAGACATTTCAATAATACATTTGCTAAAGTTAATTCCCGTTTTTGCAGCTGTCTGAAAAGGTCAAATGTAATTGGAATAAAATCCCCTTAAAATACAGTCCCTCCAGAAAAACGCGATTATATGATCGCCTGATTTAATGCATAATCAGCCAAAGGCCACATATTTATGCGGGGTCGCATTTTTTTAAATACGCTGCTCTTTTGCCACATAAATTGCCGATTTCAGAAAACAAAATATGCGGGGCTAGCATGATTTCATAATCCCTGTATTTTCATTGCAAAAAACTCACATATATATTAGCAGAAAGTTGAAAAACGTTGCGTTTACTTCACACAAGTAAAGCGCCATTTTCCCCCTATTGCCATGGGAACCTTATGACGTGACGTAATTACGTGTCATCTGCAAACCCCGCGGTGAAACCAGGGTGAAACTTGAAGCGAGCAAATCATTCTTATTTGCCAAAAAATTAAAAATAAGCGCAAAAGAACGTGTGAAGCAGTTTCCCGATTTGTTGCATGACAGTGGAGCCAAATTATATTGCGAGAACTTGTGAAAACTGCGGTTTGATGAAATAGAGAAAAAATGGTGATTCCCCCAACACCCCCTTCTCACCAGGCTACTTACACTGTTGTAGTTTAATTCAGAAGTTGATGCAACTTTACAGTTGAAAGATTGCACTTTTTTTTACAGAACAGTACCAAAAACTTACAGTTGTAATTATATTAGTAGTATGTAAAATAATTTACGTTGCAGTAAGAGATTTCAACTTAAATATTCTGTAATTTAGTATGCTCGCTTATCATAGGAAGTAATAAGAAATTACTCTTTACATTAAGGTAGTAGCCTAGTGAGAAAAAGGTGTTGGGGGAATCACCTTTTTTTATATTTTTCATCAAACCGCAGTTTTTGCAAGTTCACGCAATTTCATCGCATAAAATTGCAAAAATATCCCGCATATTCCATCGCAAGGATTTTTACCCGCAACAATCACAAAAAAAAATCCGCGTTTTTCTGGAGGGACTGAAAATATTTACAATTGTCAAGAAATCATCTTTTGAATGTAAGCACTGTGTCTTGGATTTTTTATTTTTTTTGTAATGCTAATATACCCGGAGAATGCAGTCTGGTAGTATTTCTTTTATTATCTCAATAGCAGTTGCTTGTCTGGAGCATGACTCTCCGAATATTTTTAAGCCAATCACCTGGGCTGTAAATGCCATGTGACTAATGACTTTGAAGCCACAGGAAAGTTACATTCTGAACATGGGATACAAGAACATATGCAGTCCCAAGTCCATCAATATAGCAACAAATTTAGGTACAGTAATAAATATTTTATTTTTTACAAAATTGTATTATGTAAAGTTGTTATACAAAGACGCTTCTGATTGACCATAAATATTAAAAAAATGATTTAAACCATCTAAACTAGCCACACTTTGACCCCAGTGTGTGCCAAAGTAACACATGACCATTTCTTCCTGTGTGGCTGTGTCTGGAGCTGAGGTCAAAGGTCATATGAGAGGGGGATCTGTATAATAGCCATGAGGGAGTCCAAGATGAGGAGAAGGAGAGAGGTATTTCCCACAAAGGCCCTGTTTGTTAGTCTTTCATGAAAGAGAGAAAGAAAGAAAGAAAGAAAGAAAGAAAGAAAGAAAGAAAGAAAGAAAGAAAGAAAGGTTTTTGTGTATTTTAAACCATGACTGAATAGAAGTATTTGCTCTGCGACTTACAAACACACAACTGCATTAACCACATGTCCAGCTTGATGACAAATGTTATCTTTCAAAATGTAACATAACCAGAAACAACTATAACACATGCACTGTGATTCTGCCTACCAGTCAGACTAAGATAGCACAAACCAGGAATTTAGCTCGAGATGTAAAAGGTCACATGTGCACACATAAAATAAAGACAGAGACACTTTCTCATAGAGGATTTTCCAGTCCTCCTAACAAACAAGCCTACAGGGATGCCTTGCGCTCCACTATATTCTGCAACATCAGAGCTTAAATTAAATCAGATCAGGCTAAGCTGAGCTGGAGGAAAAGCCCAAAAGCAAATCATCTCAACCCTGCAATCCAAGTCATTCAGCTCAATGACGTATTGAAGATCGCCAGCAATGCTATCTATCTGGTAAAAATCCCTTACCATACTTCTAATAAAGTGAGTGAAAGAAAAGGGGAAGGAGGACAAAACACTGCAGTCTTTTTATTTATTTACTATATTCCCTGATTATAGCATTACAGCCAAAAGCTGCATGAAAATAAAAAAAAGAAAAATATATAAAATAAGAATAAATAAATTAATATTAAAGGAGACAGGTTTTTTTACAATATGTAATAAATCTCTGGTGCCCTCAGAATGTGTCTGTGAAGTTTCAGCTCAAAATACCCCACAAATAATTTCTTATATCATTTTGAAAATGCCCATTTTGAGTGGAAGCAGAAACACACAGTTTTTCGTGCCTGTCTCTTTAAATGCATATGAGCTGCTGCTCCCCACCCTCTTTTCCAGAATAGAAGTATGCCATTACAGCTCCTACCTGCTATAAAACATCTGTTTTGGTTATGATTATCATGTGTATCGCGCTGAAATCATGCATTTTAAACCATATTAGTTTCAACTTATGATATAAGGTTTTCTAAGTGCACACATCTGAAGCACACAGACGAAAATGGCTGTTACATTTTATGTCACATCTAAATAATATAAATGTAATATAAGTAACAATAAGCATGCAATGAAAAATATAATTATTAAATTATTAAAATTATTTAAGATTTTCGTAATAAAATATCCAAAAACGACTTGCACGGTGTGATATATTTCATACATCAAAAGTTTCCAAGGATTTGTAAATCCAGAGAAATAATATTTTTACATAATGACTCATGCCTGGACATTGTAACCTATCAGTGTTGTAATATCCGCATATCCCCAGTTTCTGCTTATAGAAACTATGGCAACACAAATACTGCTGTACAGTTAATGTTAAACTAAATCCATTATGCCTGTCGCAAATAAAATGAAAATATAATGAAAAGTGTTGACCACAGAATAAAATTTTAAATCTGCTCAATGTTGCGCCATGATTTTTTATGCGTTTTTGCAGTATTGCGCATTGTAACCAATCACACACGAGTGTGCTGAGCTTATGAAAGCAATGACCAATCAGAGACGTTCAGATGAGTTTTTTGTTCACTGCACAGACTGGCTGACCGAATTCAGCTCTCAGGCAAATTTTCTCATTATAGACAACAAAGTGCAGATGTACATATGATGTAAGAGATTCATTCATAAAACCGTGTATAGACTGATTATAAAGGGAGCTTTTTGAGAGTGCTAAACTCACACTAGACTTAAGTCAGTCATAATGTAGGCTACATGTTCTTTACTCACATTCTCTGTGTAATTAATTCCGTTTTAATAACTGTGCAAGGTACAATTAATAATAATAATAATAGTAATAATAAATATTACCTTATTCGTGAACATCCTCCTTCATAACATCATCAAGCTTTGCCTTTGTTATTGTTTTAAAAATGCAACCTCTAGTGGTTAAAACTTAATACTGTGCCTTTCAATAAAATAATTTAATATTAAATGTAAAAAATTTAAATAAGAAAAATTAAATATACATTTACATAAATAATTATACAAAATAAATACAATAATTTAAAAAGAAAACAAAAAATATGATAAGTTACAAAATAAATAAATATATGATTTTTGTTTTGTTTTGTTTTTTGTTGGGGGGGGGGGTTAAGAAGTAGCTGTGCACTAAACAGAATTATGGCGATTCAGTCAGTCATTATTGCAAAATAAACACTAAGATTTATGGTCTCTATCACCTTAATGGGAATTCACACACAATAATGACTGTCTGATTGTACATTATCCCTATTATTTTATGAATGCACTTTTATTACCATTTCTGCAACACAGGTTTTAGTTTCTGCTTTGCTCTGATTTCATGACTTTGTTAAAGGTATTTTTGTATGGTTCTATATATTTTATCTTCTCCATGCCTCTATTCTAAGCACAAGTCTTTTAAGTTCCTACATTTACCCACACAGAAGCGAGTAATCTATTATTACCTCCAGCTGTATCATATGTTGCACCCCACCTCAAGCATACATACTTGCATTTCAAACACACAGTAAGGCAGCACACCCAGCGAGCACTGGGAGTCTCAGATCGCTTTATAAGAGACGGTTAACCTTCCCCAGCCTGTTCCTGTGACAGCTGTCAGCTTTGAAAAGACACCAACCTTTCATTTCACACAAGGGAGAGCCAGTGAGCGAGGACAGCCTCTGATTCCAGGCTTTCAGGTGGAGGACACTCCAGCAGCCCCAGCATTATATAAGAACAAAGTGGGTTCGTATTAGCCCACTGACTTTGAGCACTTGAACTGATGGAATATTAAACAAGTGAAAGAGAGACAGGGCAGGAAACGTGTAGTAGCCCTGCAGGTTTGAATTTGTACCCACAACACATGATGAGACATTTACTTTAGTTCAATTAAAAAAAACCTGTCTTACTTGATAAAATATAACAAGGTCAAGAAGAAAGAAAAACATTTATTACATAAATGAAAGCTTATTGGACAAGAAAAAAAAAACATGTATGGAGCTTGAAAAACAATGATGAAGATTATATCATTTTTAATAAATATGGCAAAATTCCATTAAAAAATATTTTACAAAATGTTTCTAAAATGCCAATGTCTACTCAAACTAAAGTATGAAATTCACTTCAGTGTTTAGCTTTTTGACATTATGCTGAAGGAAAACAAACTAATATGATTTCCCTCTTTAAAACTGTTTTCAATGTTTTTAAAAACTTTTATATTTTACCAAGTATGTTACCCATATTTTGGCATGGTTTTTCCTCAAATGTCAGTGATGTCTAAAGTTGCTTTAAATTCTTACGAGATGACACTGCAGAAACTTGTTTTCCATGTACATAGGCAAGAAATCTGATTGAGAAGCAAAACAATGTCAGAAAAGATTTTGTTTTCAGAAAATCTTGAATTAAGTTCTCAGAACTTCAGTTCTTAAGAAGTTTCTCAGAATTTATCCACAGATCTTTGTCTACAACAGGAAAAGCACTGTCAGTGAATTAAGAAATATACATTTCCAAAAATATAATTTTCCAAAACAAAATACCACATAGATTCCAGATTAGATGATGCTGAATAATCTTGAAATGGTTATAATTTTCCAAGATGTTAAATATTATAAAATTTGGTTTCTAACATAGATTTATTTTGTTTAAAGATATTAAGATATTTTTTTACTGAGAAAAAACTAAACAAGAACAAATCTGAACATCTTTCATTGGTAGGGCCTTATTTTAAAGATCTAAGCTCATGGTCTAACATGCATGGTGCAAGGGCACTCAGACTGTGTCCGAAAGTTTGTTAGATTAACGACAGAAAATACTCGGTGCGCACTGACGCATGGTCTAAACGTGTTGTCCCTATTCTTTTAATGAGTAATGGGTGTTTTTTTTGGGTGAAACATGCAATAAACCAATCAGAGTCTCATCTCCTATCCCCTTTAAAAGCTAGTTGCACTCGCGCCATGTAATTTTTTATTTTTAAAAATGTTTGTGTGCTGCTTTTCATCCCTGTGTGTGTAATAAGTGTACGTGCATTGTGCACCTGACTTTAGGTGCATATTACTAACGCGCTCTTTAAATTACAAAGAAAAAATATTGCGCCAGTTTTTAGAGCAGGTTTGAGTTGGTCTATGGCGCAGTCTATTTTCAGTTCCTCAAAATAGCAACGCACCAACAATGGGCCTGAACGCACCTCTTTTTAGACTAGCACACCCCATGGGCGCACAAATGGAAGCAAATGCATTTGCTATTTGCTATAATGAGAAATATGTTGGGCTGAAAGTAGCAAAGACACTTGAATCGCTCCTTATGCTGCATTGGACTGGGTGTATGATATGGCCCTAAAATTAAATACATTTTAATGTGTTAGAGATCCCATATAGTCAACTTATTAGACATTCTATTTTGGGAAATTCTTTCTCTCAAACACATTCTTTGTGCATTCTATGGCACCTTCCATATACTCATGTAATGTTAATGTCTCAAACATTTGCAGTGCAGACACCAGAGACCTTTGCATTCGACAGAGAAAACTCTCCTCTTCCTTCTTTTATAAAAGACTGCATGCATAACATATACACTGTGGATGTAACCTACCCCCTCTATATCTGCGTCTACCCCTCTCCGCGCTGTCCCGTGCCTGCTCACGTATTCTTTTAATCTCTGCTTGGTGCTGTTATAATTGTTTTCTGTTCCTTTCATGATACGTAACAAAGACCCAGAACGATTGCAACACAGATGAGTCCAGTGACAGCTCGCACTGAGATTGTCATCCGAACCTGACTGGCAGAGTTGATGTGTCGGGGTTCAACACTGATAAAAGCCTGAAACTTCAGAGTGATATACATGTCAGTATGTCTTTGCCTGCCATAATAAGAGCGGCATCAGGTTACTGTTACTCTGTTCACTCCTTTACACTACTGCTCTTCTACTTTATTTACCTACTTATTTTTGGTCTGTTTTCATTCTATGCAGCTAAACCTGCAGCTACAATTCACAATATGTTATATTTATAAAGCTACACTTGGACAAGTACAATTTCAAACATTAATAAAAATATTAATGAATACAAATTTGTTATGTAAATTACAAGTGTCTTCCTTCAAAAGATGTCAACAATAAAGGTTCATGAACTGCATAGTTTAAACTGATAATTTTTCGGGCCTTGTGTGATGGGTTTGTTGCAACTGGCTAAAGATTTTGCTTGCTGTACAGCTGTCATTCATTATGTCTGTGATGCCATTATGCACTAAAACATCTCTCTGATTCTCTCATATTTAATGCTGATTAAACATACAGACACTTGCTGGTGTCTGCTCAAACCCCCATGACAAAGTATGAATACTAAAGCCCTTCTGGTAATTTGATGAATTCTGTGAACGTGCAAATAGCCACCCAAGCACACAACCTAAAACCCAGACTTCGGTTGTCTTACCTAATTCCCAGCCTAAGGCAAGTTGCTTAGACTGCCCCCTATCGGCTCTCATTGTGAACTGCAAGCAACACTTGCTGGTTCTACAGACGGCTTTGACAGGTAACAACAGCTACTGAAAGCAGAAAACAGTTGATGATAAGAGAAGCATTTCATAGCTGCATACAACCTCAACCAATGTAAGAACTGCTCACTCAAACCCAAACCCAAACCCAAATATCTTATAAAAACAATAGCCACTTGGTCAGGACAGGATGATAAAGGTGGCCCATGGGTAGGAACACTTCATGCACATGAGGGTCTGTTATACATCTAAATAAGTGAGCAAGTAACAAAAGAATATAAATGTACCTTATATAAATCTACATCTGTATATTACCAAAGGTAAAATTAAACTGTGGCAAAAATGTCAATGGCTATACGTCTTATATTTTGTATTACCATGGTATGTACACTGTGGGTACTATGGCATTACCACCTGGTACCATCACTGCAACCCTTCAGAGAATCGAGGCGAGATGAAACGAGACAAGATGAGGGCCACTGGCAGGTGCGAGAAGTACAGAAACAAGCACACACACATACAAGGTGAGGGAGGGGTATTTAATGGGACCTCTATGGAGGCAGAAGGGAACATCTGTGGTCATTAGACTGCATACAAAGGGAGCCCGCCTTATTCAAACAGTCTTAGGGCCTCTTTGGATGCCCAGGCTCTAAAGCGTACCCTCCTAATTCAAGGCTTTCAGCAGCAATCATCATTAACATTTCAGTATGCGTGTGCGTTTTGTATTCAACCCCAACCAGCATGTAGAAAGTGAAATAGGTGGGATGCTAAAGAGTCTTTTAGCGATTTGGTGGTTCGTCAAGTGTATTAATTGATTAAATTATGCAAAGTGTGTGCCAGGATCTTTAATAACTGTGCTAAAATCACTTTTGGAAATAATAGTTGGGCACAACTGCCTGAATTTAAGTTCCTCATTATCTTAAAAAAAACCTTTTGATCTAAAATCTTATGCCTAAATGGAAACAGTGCATTTAAATTAAAAAAAAAAAATATATATATTTTTTTTTTTTTTTGCTTATTTATTTATTTTAAATGAAATGAAATGAAAATTGTTGGATGTACAGAATGTGCAGAGCTGTAGGCTTGTTATATGTTTAATGGTTTAGAAATTACTACAGTGAACTGTATTTTATAATTTTTCATAATATTTTTTTAATTATGATAATAATAATCATAATAGTAATTTAAATAATAATGAACATTTACTCATAATCCTAAAAATCTTTCAATCTTAAATATTCTGATGAATATCCATAAGTTTTGTAGATAAATGTTTACATACACCCATGTTGAAAATATATTACTCAAGTTATATTTATTTACTAATTACTTTTTTTTTCAGCGCTGTAATCTATCCATCCATCCATACAAGTTAAATGTCCTACATGTGCAGAGCTGTAATCTATGCTTCCTCATGGAAAGAATAGCTTTTCTTCAAAGATAAAGATTAAAAAGATAAGGCCCTGGCTCATAAGTATTTACTGTAACCACTTCTATACTGATTTTTTTTTTACCACTGAATTTCTCATGATTTTTCCATTAGGCTGTTGTGGGCTCAGGCTGTGGTACATTATAGATGGTGGATCAGCCATATGGCTTATAAGTTATGACGTGTGCGAGACCATGACTGCACTCCGAGCCATCTTTTAAAACAGACTAATGAAAAGAGATTTACCTTATCAATATTTATCAGAGGAGTCTTACCTTCCCCCCACAGCAGAGAATGGTCATGTCTCACCTGACAGATTTACACATCAAATATAAGGATCTAATTTTAAAGGTTGCATAAATATCATACAGTGAATGACACAGTGGCGCTTCTAAGGACAATATCACATAAACAGTGATTTTTTCAATCAGGGGGGTATTGAAGAGTTATATTGCAATGGATATTAGATATTATATATCTCATAAAGGTTCTAATATACACACTTTTGCATAACATTTACATGCCAGTAATGCTTTCCAGCAGTTAATGGCATTTTTTCCTGGAGCAGTGACATCCTTTCAGAGACAATCACTCTACAATTCCAGCAATGCCGAGCAGAGACGCTCCGCGTGCTGGGACTGATGATTGTCTCTTTCAAATTCATGTGTGGCCTTTCTCAAATCAAATTACCGCTTTGTGCCTGAGAAAAGCTTAGTGACTTTCTGGGAACCGGTTGCAGGTCTGGTGCACCGCATAGCCAAAGAAATATGAACATGTCTCATATTAAATTCTGATATTTGTGAGCAGAGACTATTACAGTGGACAGCAGCTCTGATCGCTGACACATTGATATTAGCTCTGTACAGCATGCAAATGAGGCCACAGACATTAGCCCATGCTTGAGGAGGTACAATCAGTTATTATCAGCTCAATCAAGCACCGAGCTTTAGCAGTTATAATGACCCACTCGCCACCAATCAAATGCAAAATGGGGCAGATTTTAGCTTCCTGGAAGTAGAGGGCGGATGACTGAAATGTCTTTGTATTCTTGTCTCTGTTTGGTTTGCCATTGTACAAAATCCAAGCCTGTTTAAACATCCATGTTCTATTTGTGGCCTGTGAGACTAAGTGGCATTTTTATTAAGATATGTATGTATGCATGTGTGTGTGTGTGTGTGTGTGTGTGTGTGTGTGTGTGTGAATGGGTGCCGTCTGAATGAGTCATGGGGGTTACTTGTAAAATATTGTGATGTTTTTATCAGCTGTTTGGATTCTCATTCCGATGGCATCCATTCACTGCATAAGATCCACTGGTGAGCAAGGGATGTAATGCTAAATTTCCCCAAATCTGTTCAGATCAGAGTCAGAGTGAGTACATTTACAAACAAATTTTCATTTCATTCAGGTAAACTATTCCTTAAACATTATTTTCACACTTACATCATCTGTATGTTCCCAAACATTAAAGCAGTAATGTCAACCAAACATGTGGGTAATGTTTGCTAAGATTATTCTACAGACAACCTTCATTGATGAAAACTTTTAAAAAAGAATGACTGAAGATCAGCTTGAAAAACAGAAATGAATGGGATGTCCTTGCAGCCAGCTGTCTTTATCTTCAATGAAGACTTAAACTGAAACAGATAAAAAGAGTCTATTTTATTAGACATCCCTCACATCTGTCAGTTTGGCTTCACACATGCTCTTGTCATCTCTCAGTACATTCTGACGGTGGCTTGTGCGTGTCTGATGGCTTTTGCTAGCACCTCAATCATTCAAATGAAAGTCATAACCAGGGGGTGGACAAAAATAACAAAAATGACGCATGAAAAAGCATTTTAACTTTGAATCAACCAACACTATTATGCAGCTGCAAAATGAGTCAGTATTTGATAATTAGAAGTATGTGTCAGTTATAAAAAATGCCCAACAAGACACAATTGCACAAGCATGTCATGGTGAGCAAACTGCAAGTGTACTGGAAAAAATAAAGGGAACAACATTTAAAAAAATGGTGGCATATGGCTTATCTGTATATACAAACATTTTTTTTTTTTTTTTTTTACATTTTAAAACACCCCTTTTATATAGTATCATGTAGCATTATATATATATATAGTATGCAGCAGGCTTTATGGAATATTTGTAGGTACATTACTGTTCAAAACTTTGAGGTAGGTAAAAAAGAAAAAAGTGTTAGTCTCTTTCTTCATTTTTAAGTGCTTATCCATTCAGAAATACACTAACACAAATTTGACTTTGACTCCGTTTTCAATTTCATGAAACACTTTTTGCAAAACACAACACACACTTCTCAATGTAACACACAAAAATCTAACAGGAATTAATGTTATGGCAAAGATGTTTGCAAATGAGATTTGTTGTATGCAGTGCTTCATTTTGCATTTTGTGTGTGCAATTCTTGGATTTGTCTGTTATTTAAAAAATTTTTTTTGCTAACCACAAACTTTGAGTGGTAGTGTAGGTCTGATATCAATTAGCAGTCACACAGATCAAGTGAAACGTGAGAATCCTTTTCAAAACGTACTGTAATTTCCGTTATATTAAAATATTAAATATTATTTAAAAAAAACTGTCCAGGAGCCACAGCAGCCCACACTTTGGGCGTCTCACTGTCTCTGTTGAAGTGTCATGTGTAACTGTCTATTAACTATTAATGGGAGTAACAACTGTCACGGAAACAACTGAAATAAGAGCCACTCCTCTTTGCTAATCACATTCAAGATGTCAGTAACAGTCTGTGGTGAGGGTCAAAGGTTAGATATTTGGAGCAGCAGATACGGAGCAATTATGAGCAGTCTGCTTTAACCTTGTGACCCAGATGGGCTCACTGGACAGCTGGGATGCTTTGGGAATAAGTCAAAGGCATCATTTCTGTAAGCAGAGGAGAAATCATGGGGCATAATTGACAAGGAACCACCCCAAACAAAGGTCCGCCAAGGACCATGGGTAATGGCTTGAGAGAAGATGCTCAGGCTTAACCAGACGTCCACAGACACACAGAGCCAGCCCGATCTATTTCAATCAGGAGGGAATGTTTCACTTTTTATTACTTTTTCAATTCTCTCATTCCGATCAGCCTGGCCCAGATAACAGTACTATTAGCCCCTTAGATCAATGTGTTTTTATTTTCCCTGCCCCTCTTCCCCCTAATGCAACCCCCTCCCTCGACCCGTATTGGGTATCGGAAAACCAAATTACTTTATCTCTTCTCCCATGGGAAGCCTGCCAAGGAAAAGTTGATTTGCAGCTGCACAATGGCACTCCTTATCCTCTCATCTTCACCACACTCTTTCTCTCGTTCTCCTGTTCCTTCTTTCTCTCTCCTTTTTTGGGTGGATGAAGGAGCCAATCAAAGTGCAATGAAAGAGGGAAAGGAAAAAATAATTAGAGTTCTGTCTGATGAGAGCAAGAGGAATCCCCACAGCTGAGCAGGGAACAGATATGGACTCATAACAACCAGCACTGCTTCGCTTTATCTTACAGAATTACAGCCATTTATCAGTCTGTACAGAAAACTGTCAGCCCATTACACAAGCTCGCATGCAGGCGGAGGGGGGCGTCCCGTCAGACGTGCCCCTAATAGCTGCAGCAGTGGCCCTGACTGAGGGTCACAGAGGACATTCATTAGAAAACTGTAACTTGGCTAATCGCAGCTCACTTAACACTACATCATGGATGAGTGCCTGCCAATGGCACAGAAAGAGCTCCATTGTGTGGTCTGGTTCAGGTAAACAGTGCTAACACACCCCAAGGAGAATGAATGGCAGTTCTGGGAGAGATGCAGGGCACTTTGGGAGACAATTGCCACTCCTGCTAATTCCTGATCTATTCTAAAGTGAAGTGACGTGACATGCAGAATTTGTGCTCTGCATTTAACCCATCCAAAGTGCACACACAGCAGTGAACATACACACATACCGTGAACACACACCCAGAGCTACTACAGCTATTATCCTACAAGTTCAATCAAGGCCTCTCAACATAATAGAAGAAAACAAGGTCTCTCTTGTGGTTCCTTTTTACATGGTTATCTTTGTCTGTTGTTGTGAAAAGAGGCCTTGTACAGTAGCAGTGTGTTGGAGGTAAACATGATCAGGCAGGTTTAAGAGAGTTCTAGCAAGATTGCAGTAGCTATTTTAATGCCTTTTCACTGTTTTTTCCATCATTTTTAGAATTTAGGCTTAGTTTACACTGCAGGGAATTATTTTTTGTTCTTTTTCTTCTTAAAATACATTTTAACAAACTGTAAGTTATATGTTGACAGATGTTTTTTTTTTAAAGAATATTGCAGTTGTTTTTGGTTTTTTTTGCTTGCATATCCACGTTGTTTACCAAATTGACAATGCAAATTGCATATAGATTCATCCTGTGAAATTTTAGTAATTTATGTCAGATTTTGGAGGGCAGTATAAAAAAATGCATTGTATACAAAAATGAAAAAAAAAAAAAATATGTTTTCAAAAAAAAAAAACTTTTTTTTTTTTTCTGTTGCTCAACTGGCAGACCTTTGCGTTATCAAGCGCAAGGTTGGGGTTTCGATTCCCTGGGAACACATGATAGGTATAAATTGATAGCCTGAATGCACTGTAAACTTTATTTGGGGTATTACTTCTGCACAATGCACTAAGCCTTATTATGATGTCACTTTTGATGAGGATTGTATGATCTTAGAATAATATTGGTCTTTAAATACAAAATATTTAAAGTATACTTGCAATAGTTCCACTTAAGCAAAATCACATATAAGTATATGTTTAATGTGTTTAATGTTTTCAGCGCAATTAAAGTTCATCAAGTACAAAATTAGTTGTTACAATTTAGCAGGCTTGAAATATACCAGTTTAGTATACTAAAGGTACAAATGCAGGGCATTTTATTAAGAACACAAATATGAAATTGTATTTTTGAAGTGTACTTAGTATGAAATAAATGTATTTCAAATACATGTTTATTTATTCACTATAGGGTCCACTTGTTTCATTAAGAATATGATCTGTTTATGAGCACTTTTTACTCATCACACATTTATGTTTTTAAAAATTCACAGTGTACACTACAGTCCACAGACTGCATCCTAGGCACCGATATTTTAACAACACATAAAAGATGAGATTTTTGTATAGAAACTCTGAGTGTATATTACCACCATTTGTTATTTGCTATCGGTCTTTGATAGAGCTTTCGGACAAGGAAATAGAGACATGTGATGTCAAAATTCACAGTGCCTCAGGGCAGAGAAATGACAAAAAACCAGCACAGCATATTTTTAAAGGTTGAACTACTTTTAACTTTAAACTTTAAACTTTTTACAAAGGAAAAGCAGCACAGTGGAATGCAAAAAACAGGCTCTGTTTGAACAGCTTCCTATGCAGAAAAACAATTAAAATGAAGTGCAGAGGAACACAAAAACATGGCCCGTAGGCAAGTGCTATGGAGTGGTGAAAAAAAACAACCAGTGGGAATGTGACTGTTAGTCACACAACTAAAAAAACCCATGACATTGCGTTGATTTTTATGATATTCTGATGTATATATAATAAGATATTTTGCTGCCTGAATGTCTGAAACATTTTGCATAAAGTATTTGATTTTAGCATCCTCAACCTTCGGATATACTGATGCTTATTAGGGAGCATTTGATAAATTGATAGGGATGATTGATTTATTGACTGTGCATATAGAGCTTGTCTGCTTAGCTCCATCTGTGTTTCGATCAAAAATCATTTGGCTTGGCAACACTAAATGGAGGTATATAGATCCACCTGCTCCATTAAATTAGTTCTTCCCTCCCTCCAGGTGACCTGTCATTGTCAATACACCTGTATATTACCAGTGCAGACCCCTCACCTCAGCCCGACTAAATAGTGTTTGACTTCGCCACTTTAACCGCTGTAATTGAGTTCATTTCGCAGCAACCTTTGTGGGAAGAAGAACCATGAACCTCATTTGCATCTATTGATTGCATCACATGCTAAACAATCTCTACCATATCTGAACCAGGTCTTCCTTAAAGCCATTTCAATATCTCCAAGGAATGTGAGGCCTTTTCCATAATCTTTATAATCTGTATTAGCAAACATTTGGATAATGCTATTCAAGATTTACTCCATTATTGTCACACTGGGGAAAATTTAGGTTAATGCAACAATCATTCAAGTAAAAAACTGTATTAGTTAATTAGTGCTGCTATCTATTAACCTCTAAAAAGTCAGAATGTCCAACTTCCATCTTAAGTTCACATTTCCAATATTGTCGATACACAGGTATTATGATGTCAGATGACCATGGCAGTACCAAGAAATGAATCATTTTAATGTTAAATTGCTTTGGTGAGTCAAAATTCATGGATATGAAATGTACCTTTAGGCTACATACAATTCACTGCATTCCAGTTGAAATGCATACCAGAGGAAGTAAACAAGCAATGGAACTGAAATCTGAGATATTAAGTCATAAATACACTAAACTAAAAGTGCCGCTACTTAATAATGTAATTTCCTGTCTGCAGTAAGGTTAAATAACCCTTTAAAACCCATTTCCATGTGCTTGATTTCTCTAAAACTACATAATTGTTCTGTCCGTAAAGCCTTCAGGCAAAAGTTGAGTAATATTCCCAATGACTGTTAAAGGAATATTCCCCGCACCAATCATGGTTACTGTCTTTAGCCTCTTACATGCTAATGACTTTAGCATATGCTAAAACACTCTGTAAATCTTCTGTTTGAGAATGGTGTGCAGCTTAAGGAAAGGCCATGCATGACCCACAAATGAGATCTCCACAAAGAGCCCCTTAACAAGGACTTCAATTAGAAAAGGCCAATTTATCAGGCCTGGAATGATGAGCCAGAGGAACCAGTATGGCACAAAGCCCTGCTGAGACTGCAGTCTCATTATACCCCTCCAGCCGATGGTCTAAACCTACCGCTCCACATTCAACCCCTGCGCTCTTGCTAACAGACATATGCAGCGATCCGTTTCACAGGACCTCTTCAAACTTAGACTGGCTGATTATTCCAGGGGATTTAACAGGGCTCTGTAATGGTGGCAAACACACTTGACATTGGGCCTACATGTTTGACTTGACTGTAGGCTTATTACACCCATCCCACAGGCTGAATTGTCTACTATTCTGGATCAGCTGTCTGATTATTAATTCTAGTATATATTATTTAACATTATTCAAAGTCAAAAGAAGCCTTTAAAGTGCTATAACTCCACTTTGTGCCAGAAACCTGTGCTCAATTTCCTCTTCCAGGCACTGGTCCAAAACCATATAACTATAAATGACAGATATGAATAACATGCTCTCAATCAAATGAAACAATAGAAGGCATTGGAGGCTGAAAAACAATGAATGCTAATAAATACTGGCTGCTCCATCGATTTGTTCTTCTAAATTGTTTTGTTTGATTGCCTGGCTGTGATAAGATGAGTTTTAATGTGTCCAGCATCAGGTTTTCTGACAAAGCCCATCTGCACCTTGTTCATGTATCAAATGCTTTACTACTCATCTGTTTGTGGATTTGTATTTCTCTGAAAATCAATAACCTCAGACTAATGGGTTACAGAACAAGTTACAGATATTACAGGTCATTCTTGTATGATGGCCTTTAGCCACTGGGGCCACTAAGGTCATAATTATTTGATCTTTGTCTACATCAAATGCATTTAATACACTTCATGTTTACAAGCTTACAGCCAAAATGTCAATTTGCAGTCAGAGCTAGCCTTAATTTTATTTATTTTTTCACAGCTAGATGTGGCCTACATCTAACTGTGAGCAGAATTTAATAAATAAAAATAATTTAATACAATTCCAGTTCCAAATAGTTACACTACTATATAGTGTTAAAAAGGCAATACTACTGTTGGCCAAATTGTTGTTAAAAAGGTGTGTTTATCCACAGACCTTTTAAAGGGGGGGTGAAATGCTATTTCTTGCATACTGAGTTTTTTACACTGTTAAAGAGTTGGATTCCCATGCTAAACACGGACAAAGTTTCAAAAATTAAGTTGTACATTTGAAGGAGTATTTTTGTTCCCAAAATACTCCTTCCGGTTTGTCACAAGTTTCGGAAATTTTTTTTCGAGTATGGCTCTGTGTGACGTTAGATGGAGCGGAATTTCCTTATATGGGTCCTAAGGCACTTCTGCCGGAAGAGCGCGCTCCCGTATAGCGAGGCTGAGCAGCACAGACATTTCACTGATCAGAGCGATTAACTGATCAGAGCGAGAGCGTCGCGAAAAGTCACAAAAGAAGTGTTTTTGGTTGCCAGGGCAAGACAACCCTGCACAGATTACCAAAAAAAACAGCATTAAGGGACCAGTGGATGGAGTTTATTTTTACAGAGCATCAACGGAGTTGTGCAAGTGTTTTTGTTTGTTCCCTGCATTTCGAAGATGCTTGTTCACAAGGCCCAGTTTGACGACGGATTTGCGTATCGTTTATTTCTTAAGGATGATGCAATCCCAAGGAAAAAGGGTCACGATCATGTGTTGGAACCGCAGGCGGTGAGTAAAACTGCTTCAAATATCTCTGCCTCCTTGTTAGTGCGTCCCCTCCCATGCCAGAGACCCGGGTTCGAGCCCCGCTCGGAGCGAGTCGTTGCTGCTGCTGCTCTCGTTCAGTTTCAGCCTCGGAATCTGATTCTGGATCATAAATAAACGGCTGAATCTGACTGTAAGCCATGGTTTGTTTTGGAATGATGGGTTTTCCCTCATTCGTAATGTCACATCTTCCAAACGCAAAAGCCTATTCGCGCTCGTCATTCTTTAGCTCCGCCCACACGTCACGCCTCCAGTCGGTCGTGTTTTTCCGGGAAAAATCGGTACAGACTATCTTTCTCTTATGAATATAATAAAACTAAAGACTTTTTGGATTTATGAAGGATGCAGTACTACTCTATATGTACTCAAGATTAACAGGATATTGAGTGAAAATGAGCATTTCACCCCCCCTTTAAGCTGTTTGCATTTGATTCACTAAGAAGATCTGACTCATTCATTCAAGAATCAAACTACACTGGTTGCACAATATTTGTTTGATACACTTAAAAGTATTTTGGGAATCAAACTACCCTGATTGCACTACTGTATTTACCTATAAAAGCACTGGTTCTTAAGAGTCTTCAGGCGTGGAATCAAACCATCCTGCTTTCACAGTGTCACTAAAAGTCACTAAAAAGACTCTTAAGAGTCAGTTTTTGAAATCAATCTACCTTGGTTGTGCTGTATTTGTTAGACAAATTGTATTTTGGGAATCAGACTACACTGGTTGGACTATCAGTTTTTGCACTATAGATTAAATATATTTCCCCAAGAGTCTGGATTGGTGGTACCACTAAATACTAGCGTGGGAAATTCAGTAAGAAAAAAAATTAATAAATAAATAAAATTCTCAAGACCTGTCATTTGGTTCCAGTTAGGTACAAATAACAATCTATGTATCATTATATTTGAATATAACACAAAAGACAACTCCCACAAATTTTAGCTACGTAGAATGTCATCTTCATTCCTTCTGAACCTGAAATGTACAAGCGCTGCAGGGGATGTCAAATGAGCAGACATTAACAAACACTGAAAGTGTGTGTGTTGGCATGTGTGATACGTCCTGCAATCATGCATGCTTTACTCTGGCAGCCCATGAGACGCTCCACATATGGGCTTGGCAGTTTAGCGGTATGTCTCCCTCTGTTCAGCAGGTGAATGCTAGCTACCTGTCTGCTGGTGCTAATTAGCCATCTCTTCCTATCACCCAGATGCCTTCAAGAAGAATCACACAATTACGCAGACACGCTGAGGGAACAGTCTAGTGAATATGGTTTAAAGGATTGCCTTTGGTATATTTGGAAGTACATAGATAAACAGTCGTGGCCTAGTGGTTAGAGAGTTTGACTCCTGACCCTAAGGTTGTGGATTCAGGTCTCGGGCTGGGCACCAAACCCCCAACTGCTCCCCGGGTGCCACAGCATAAATGGCTGCCCACTGCTCCGAGTGTGTGTTCACAGCTTGTGTGTGTTCACTGCTCTGTGTGTGTGCACTTTGGATAAATTAAATGCAGAGCATGAATTCTGAGTATGGGTCACCATACTTGGCTGAATGTCACGACACAAATTTCAAGAGCTTAAGAGCTTTAATTTACATTGTTCTCATACCTGCAACGATTTTGTACGTCGTAAATAATAATTCTTGTTCTTTAAGTTGACAGTCTCAAATGACACTTTCTGGAGGCAAACTTAAATAATTTGTTTGGGTTTTGCTTGGAAATCTTTATCACAGAACATCTCAGTTTTGATAAGCTTTATGGCCATGATCAATAATGCAAAGACATACAGAATAATATCTGTGAATAACAGTTTGTACTTGCTTCTGTTCTGTCTACAAGAAAAGATTTTGCTGTATGCTGTCAGATAAAATGTTTCAAATTGATTCTACAGAAAAAGCTTTCAAAGAATGCTTCAGTGAGTATAGTCTGAAAAGTTTAGTCATGCTCTTTGGTTAGGAGTTAATAGAATGCCTTTTTTCTGGGTGAATGTACTCGCTGACCCTGCGCTCAAGCACAGAGCTGCCCACTCTTCTTAGAGATCTGAAAGAGACACAGAGCTCAGACAAGGCTAAATTCAGCTATGCCTTTTGTATTTTGCTCAGTAGTGCCAACAAGCACTTATTCCAGTAGTATTTTAGTCTATTTAGTTTATTAATTTAGTTTTTTAATGGTCTGAGTTTTAGCAATAATATAGTTTTTTGTTTTAACAGTAATAACCCTGCTATCAACAACCTGTTGAAAATCATGAGGCAAAAAAAGGTTAAGGTTATATTTATATTTATGCTTTTGGCATATGCTTTTGTCTAAAGCAAATTACACAGCATTCAAGGTATACGTTTTATCAGTTCATGCATTGCTTGGAAATCAAACCCATGACTGTGGACATTGACTTGTCATTTTAGAACTTTACAATAATTGTTCTGCCAACATTTTCACTGAACTCACAAGTTTTTACTTGCTAGTAATGTATATTATATTTGCTAGAAATATATTTAATAATAACAAAAGTAACTGTATTATATTTCCCAAATTATTGGCCTAAATGTTTTGTTCTCTACAATAATTTTCTTTCCAAACATTTGCAACAAGCTGGAAATGATACAGCTACAATGTAACTCCATAAACTTAACTTTTGCTGGAAAATGATGACATATTGTATGACACAAAACATAACTTCAATGCATTATTAATGAGACTATTAAGCCTATCAAAAGTAAAAAATGTTACATCTAAATGAAAAATCTTACATTTTAATTTAAGCTAACAAGGCATAAAAATTGATGTATGAGATCAATTAATGTAATTTTTTAGCTGCAATGCAGAAGTGACAAGAAAGGAAAAGTGACTGTTCTGTCATTCTCTGAAACCAGACTGAAATGGGCATTTCGATGACCACTTGTAATTCAACACACCAACAACAACCCGACTAACCTCTACCAACAACCTACACCAGAAAAACTTTAAATCATCACCGACAGTCACATCATCATAAACTATAAATGATGTTGTGCCTTCGGCAACATTGTGTTTTAGTCTCATCATCCATCCAACAGTAATTCTCCAATAACTCCTGTGCTGTTAGTTTATTGCTGAGTGTTTTATGCGCTATAACGGGTGGTAAATTTGATTTCAGATGCTGATAGTGATGATGTGATCATCATGCAATTTACTAATAGCACCAGCTAATAATTCATACTGCACACTGCATGTTGGGTGGGAGAGAAAAAAAAATGTAAAAAAAAACTTTAGGTGATAAATTATTGTATTACCGAGCAGTTCACTGCTGCGTGTGTGTGTTTTAGAGAACAATTTATGAGATTAATATATAAACCACAGATACCCTGTACACATGCTGTACACACTAATACATTTGTGAATCTCTCTCCCCTATAAAAGCTGATGTAGTAAAACTTCATTGTGATTTTCTATGGGAAGGGACGCAGGTTGATATTGGCTCTCTGCTGCTGGAGTTGACCCTGCGCCCTGCATTTTGCTGAGAGAGGTGAAGATTTGACGCTCAGCGGGTTCTACTGTAACACCCCTGCTGCTCCTCTCCCTTTGGCCTGCCTCACAAACTCCTGCATCTGCTCTTTGAAGCAGCGGCTTTAGGACTCAAACATATGGTGCTGCAGTGTAATCACTGTAACCTCCTTCACTTTCTGCAACTCAAAGTAAAAATAAAGCTGGCTGATATTAGCTGCTGCTTTATGTTATCTCTGCAGCCTCTATGGAAACGTGAAGGCTATTTAAACATGATGTCATTTTTTTTTTTTTTTTACTTTCTTCTATCCCAACACAATGGGAGACATGGGAAAGGTCATTTTTAAAAAGAAATGTATAGTTTTATTCTGCAGGATGGATTAAATCGATCAGAAATGACAGTAAAAAATTTTTTTTTTTTATATTACAAAAAGATTTCAATTTCAAGTAAATGCTGTTCTTTAGAATATTCTATTCATTAAAGAATCCTGAAAAGGTTCCACAAAAAAAGTTAAGCAACTGTTTCAACACTGATTATAATTAGAAAGGTTTTTGAGCATTTTGAGCAATTCTTGTGAGATATTAACTCAGATTCGTTACTTTGCATCTCGCAATTCAAACAGAAATTTGACCAAACAAGTTCTGGGATTTTATCTCACAACAAAACTTTTCTACTTTCTATTCAGGGGGTCTGAATTGTGAGAAAAGTCCCAATTACCTTTTACGTTTTTTTTTTTTTTATCCATAGCTTTGTCATCACAGGAATTACATTTTAAAATGTAATAGAAAACATTTCTGAAAATGTTATTGGAATATAATGTTTTAATGTCATTTGAAATTGTATTATATGATACTTCACAGTATTACCGTTTTTACTGTATTTTTGATTAAATAAATACAGCCTTGATGAACATATGAGACTTCTTTCAAAAACATTAAAATCTTACAGACTCCAAACTTGGTGTACAAATATCATAACTGATTTCTATGAATTGTATTCATTACATTCACATAATTTCAGGCCATTACATCAGATAATAAAACTGGAGTTGTTCTGAAGTGATTCAGACTGATAAATAAACATAGTCACTGCACCTTTAAAATCAATAAAGTCATTCTTGAGTGACTAAAGGCCAGTTTTGAGCATGTAAACTATCTGATCCAGAGAAAGTCAAACCCATTTATGCTGACTCAGCCTCTGACCACAGCATTAACTGCCCTGAATCTTGACAAGCAGTTGGACGTGGTGCGGCCTTGTACTTAGCATGTTAATTGCTATTACATTTTCCAATGGCTCAGTGAATTGTTCCCTGAGTGTGGCCACTGACATCTTGACCTATTGTACATTTTCCTGTGATTTATTGGGATCGTCCGGCGGTCGCTTCTATTGCCATAATGGTAAAGCTCTGTGGTCGGGCCTCATGAATATTTCAGAAGCCCGATTAAACTACTGCTGAGTTCAAAGTGCTTTGGAGCTCCTATGGAGCCAGGTAACATCAGGACAGTGAGAGCCGTTTATGGATATTATCTTACTTCTACATACCCAAAGCCAGGTTTTCCTCAGCTTGAGCGTTTTCACCTGTCATCAACTCATCAAATAAAGAAGCAATATTTTTGTTCAGGCTCACATACCCATTAGCGTATTCATATTGTTTGTGAGGGTAATGTGATGAAAATGCTAAACAGAAACTAGAATATTTCCATTGGTCATGGAACATGACTTCTGCTATTCGCCCACGTCTGTTTTCATTGTTTAAAGATGAAAGGAATGATTTCCATTCCATAATGGAATTTAAATTCAAATGTCAACAGCAATTTCTCCTGCTGTATGCCCATATTTCTGCCGCTCTGAAAGTTTGGGTGCCCTTGCTTGCCTTTGCACCTCCAGCTGTGTTTTTTTGCATTTTCATCTCTTTAGTTTGCATCTTGTTCAGTTCTTCCATCACAGAGATCTACAAGCATTGAATTAAACAGCAGGCTGTCTCTACTGAAGGGAACTTTGAATAAATGGGGGCGCCATGTTGGCTGAATTAAACTCTGTCGGTGATTTCGGAATAATTTCAGTATTTCACCTTAAGCACCTTGTGGACTTCTTTCCCAAGTGAAATCACCTCCCTGCATACAGATGCCTGAGGAAGAGATGAGTCTCTGCAAGAGGTCACCTGGAAATGATGGTAGAAACGTTGACAGACCAGGTCAAAATAAGCTGTGCATGTGGGATTTTTCTTCAATTGCTGGCACATCTATGTTACTGGGATTTTTACATATATTCCAACTTATTTAATATTAGACTTAAAAACTGTTTCTACATACTGTATATCTTCATGTCTTATTATTTAAATTCAATAAAATATAATAAACAAAACAAATCTTGAAATAAGACTTTTACATAAATTAAATTACAAATGTCCCTTAGTTTTGCCATCACAGAAATAAATTACATTACATAGATTTTTATTTTATTTTATAAATTGTAATAATATTCCAAAATATTCCTGATTTAACTGGATTTTGATCAAATAAATGCAGCCTTGGTGAGCGTGAGAGATTTCTTGTAAAATCATAATACAATTTTACCAACCCCAAGGTTTTGGACAATAGCGTAACTGTAAAACATAAAAAAAAAAAATGTGGTTTTTAAAATGTAATTTCTACAACAGAATGCTATCTAATAAATAATTTGATGGAAATAACATGGAGGAAATATTCATTACCACCATTCATTACCCCCCAAAATTTATGAAACTTTTTTTTTTGAAGAGTGTGAGTGTATTTTTTTGAAAATGCTTATAGTTTAAGAAACAGCCAAACTAAAACAGTAACATCTAAAACATCTGCTCATCAGACTGTCTTTTATTTTGAGCTGATGACTGAAGTCTGGATGAAGAGGTTCACACTTTTTTAAACAGGTCACACACAATCTTGCTCTGCACTCGTTTCTTCCTTTTTCTTTATTCGTTTGGTGTTATGCTGATGAGACTTCGCTCCCTGTGATGCCCCATTTGACCAAATTTCTCCTGTGAGGGTCATCGGAAATTTGATTCACTGTTCCCGAGGGAAATAAGGATGGCAGAAGGAGGCCGGCCAGACCCAGGTTACAGAGCCATTTGGGAAAGAGGAAAAAAAGGGAAGTGGGGTGGTTTCCCATCAGGCAAAGCAATAACCTCACCTCCTTTCGGTGAGCAATAATATCGCCACAGGACCAAATAAAACTGCAAGAAGCTTATCAGCACCACTTGGGTTGAAAGCCCACTGACTTAAACAGTCACAAAATACAAATGCCTGTGGCATTTATGAGCTGCTGTCATACAAAGGCCATCAGTTATTCCACTGAAAATATTCCTCTGGCCATGTTTCTGGACTAACCCTGTTTCCTCTATGGTCTTCCACCACACTGTACGGCAACATTATTTAAAATGTAGTACAACCAGACTTCCTGCAATAGTATACAACATCATGTCAGATACTGTTCTTCAAAAAAACAAACAGCACATATACAGTATGGCAGTTATATTAGCTTATTGTAAGTGCCTGCAGGTAGCTGTGTACACCCAGACTGACCCTAAAGCACTGATCAAGTTTTATTGCCCATTATATCACAGAACCTGCTAATGCGTCCCAGTCTTACACTACATTGTGATAAAATGCATCAATGTATTAAAAACCGACTTTACTGCCTCTCTGCCCACAAAATCTTATTTTGTATTTTATGCTGGCAATCAGTTTGTAACTTTGTGTTTTTCTTACATTAGGTGATATTAAAGATTGATGATGTGATAAAACTGTGACTTAGTGGATGTGTTTAATTATTATTCATGTAGAGACACAGGCAGGACAGGATTTACTGCATCTGTACAGGGGTAATTTGTGACGTGGATATAGCGCACTCTTCTCTGGTATTTCAACTTCCTTTGGTTTTCTCATACCTCTTTTCCATTGACTGTGATAGTGCTGGAGCCTATGTTCATTTTTTGATGATCATTTTAACATAAAAAAATATATATTAAGCACATTTTATTTCATAACATGCTGCCTTTGATGCAACAGTTAGAAGTTACAATATATAAAAATCACAGCAATCAATTAATGTATATGGAATATCCAAATAAATAAATAAATGTCACTATTATGTACACAAATGCTTAGCAAGACTGCATTTATTTGATCATAAATACAGTAAGGATAGTAATATTTTGACATCTAATTAGAATTTAAAATAACTGTTTTCTATTTTTATATATTCAAACATATAATATATTCCTGTGATTAAAATGTTGAATTTTAATCAGCTAATTAATAGTCATCTGCAAGAATAGACTTGTTTTATTTTTATTAATCATAAACAAATGACCTTCTAACACTAGCATTCTCCATTCTTTTGACTTTTTTATTTTATTTTATTTTATTTTGTGGTTAATCTTTATTTTAAGGTGTCCTTTTAACAGTGTAATTATACATTTAAGTACTGAGTAATATTAATTAATTACTTGTACTTACTATATGGTTAGGGTTAGGATTAGGTTTAGGTTTAGTTGCATGTAATTATGCATTATTTAATGTTCTTATAATAGTAAGTACAAATAAAATAAAGTCTTAACGTTTTTATTATTTATTAAAAACTTGACCATCTAACATTTGCACTCTCTATTCTATTTCAATGTTAACTAATTGTTTTCTTGTTATTTGGAAAAAATACTTTGAACACTAGCATTCTTTTTCTATTCTATCTACTTATTTTTTTATTATTATTAAAATAACATTCTTAACACTAGCGTATTCTTTTTCTACTTGTTTTCTTTTTATTTACTATAAAAAACAGAGACAGACAGATAGATAGAGAAAGAGGTAGAGAGAGAGAGAGAAAGATAGAAATATCTGTGTGTGTAACTGTTTATCATATATTAACTAATGTAAAACTGTAAGAGGGGGAAAAAGTTACAAACTAAGATTTTATTGCCAGAGATGCAGCTTACAAGTTTTAGTCAACAGTAAAACTGAGAGATGTGGAAAGCGAAGATGCTACTTTAAAAGTAATCTTTTGTCTGATTTCTCTAATTCTCTGTCTGTCTGTAAATAGACTAGACTGACAATAGCAATAAGATGAACTTGCTCTGAGTATTAAGTTCTTCTGATCCAGGTCTTCAGCACTGATGAAAGCGTCTCATGGAGCGCTCTTATGTACTGACAGTCTATCCCATCTTGAACACCCATACAGAAGAATACAAAGTAACTGAACTCCAGGTCCATAATGCTAATGTATATGGCAGATTGCTACCAGGGCTGTCTCACTACTGCCCTCTTATGGAGGCCACCGTGTCGTTGTGTCACTCACCACCGAGTCTTCAGAAAGTGGGGCATCACACATGTTTGTGTCTTCAGTGAACCGCTGAGCTCTGACCTCACACTCTCTCATCCAGGAAGCTGAAAAGCAGGTCACTTCTGTTTAACCTCGGGGCCACGGTACTCAGTCACCTCTGCGGATAGAGAGAGAAAGCCATTCAGCCAACTGATCAGGCACACAGACATGTGAAAGAAGCATTCATAAATAATGTAGGGTGTGCTGGGAAGAGCTCTGTCAGGTTCACAGCCCGCCGCTGTAGCTCAGATGGAAAACGAACACCTGGAGAAGCCGTGGTCGCTTGGATCGGAGAATGACATTTGCAGAAATAGAAGAAGGGAAGCTGAGGACAGAGAAGGAAAGGAGGCTGAGAGGGAAAATGACAGCATGATGGAGAGAGAACCAAAAGTGGGCAAAGTGAAAGGAGAAATGGGGACAAAAAGCAGGGGGAGGGAAAAGGCCGGGTATGGAGGCTGATTTAGCTCCTATTGAAGTGTTCCAGTGGTGCTCGGGGTTAAAGAGCAAAGTGTGATGGATACGATCTCATTAAAATGGGAAAGTGAAGCTTTAATTTCCTGTGCATGTTCCATCTTTATTAATGTCAGAAGCAGCAGGTAGTCAATTGCATTAGGCCTTCGATCACTGCTTGTACAATGCCCCAATGACAAATATCAAGCCAGGGCATTGCTCTGAAGGAGATCGTTGTGAGTATCACTGAACAAATTACTAACACATCACCGGGTCAAACCGAAGACACACAGACAACTCAAAAGAACAGCATGGGAATAAGACCATGCCAAAACGTATTGAGAGGCATAATCATTTTCACCCAATATTGAACATTTTGTCATCATTTACTTACCCTCATGTCCTTCCGAACTTTCAACTTTCTTTCTTCTGTGGTCATACAATGAAAATCAATGGGTTCCAAAGTTTTATATATTATATTATATTATATTATATTATATTATATTATATTATATTATATTATATTATATTATATTATATTATATTATATTATATTATATTATATTATATATTTTACAAACATATTTTACTAATATTTTAATAAATTGTTTTTATTTTATTTACTCAAAACAAAGCAAAGACTTTCACAAAACATATAAACAGCCAGTGATCATCAATTTAACATTGCTCAGTAAAAGTAAGAGGTACAATCTTACTGACCACATTGTCATTACATGATCAGTTTATTTGTTCATTTGCAGTGTCGATAAAACATCTTGTCCTTACAGAAGTGGAGGCACCTTCAGAAACCCTGACTAGCTATTGTTTTATGTAAATGTAAAGAGTGAGGTGAAGATAGAAGGTAGAGAGAAGCGCCTATATGCAGCCGCTCTGCTGGAACATTGAGACTGCTTCTCATTGAGATGTAGCTGTCCTGTTAAATCCACATGCTTTACGGCACTTGTCAGTTCGATTGATAGCCACACATTCACTTCTGCAGGTGAGGAGAAGGGTAAAGCGTGAATTCCTCGCACATATTTAATAACGCTGGTCACAAATCATCTGCAAGAACATGCATCACAGTATCCCGTACAAGAAATCTAGGCAAATCTGGTGTTAGGGAAACAAGCTGCAGTCATCCGAACAAACTCATTTCCAATGCCACATTCTTTTTAAAAATAGGGGACTAAACAGCACTCTTCTAGTGCAGGGGACGTCATCCATTGAATAGGCAAACACAGTCCTACATTAGAAATGCAGTACATTTACACTACATTGCTTGCTAATGTTTGTATAAAGCTGTTATTTCATGTGGTTAATGCCTTTCAGTGAAAGTAAACAGTGTTGAGAGAAAGGGGAACATATAAATAAATAAAAACAAAAAAATGTAAATTAAAAAATTTACTCAATAATTTACTAAATAAATAAATTAAAAACTATTTATAAATAGATATTTGCCCTTTTTAATAAATAAAATAAATCAATCAATTAGGTTATTTAAATGTTTGATTATTGTGCCTTAAATAGTAACTTTTTGCATGAACACACCAGACGTTTTCAGTAAATGGGACAGAGTTATCCTGGTCCATCAGATCATCAGCAAGCAAATCAGTAAAGGAAATGACAGTAGATGTGATGAAAGAGAAGGAGAAAGAGAGAATATCAACTTGCAGAAGGTGGATTTGTGCAGAATCTGCCAGCTAGAAGGCAGTTCTTGGAGGATGGCATCCCAGGGGAGTTCCCGTCAACTTCTAGCACATACCTCATTGATGAAGCACCGTCATAAAGGCTTCATAAAGGCTTCATAAATATGTATTATATTAGATACAGCTGCAGCCTAGATGACTTTCTGCTCCATTTCAGGTCTCTGGTTTGAATGATTGCAGGACTTCTTTTAGAAGCTGATTCCACAAACCATGACAGTTTTAAAATTGGGCTCAATCAAGATTTTTTTTTTTTTTTTTTAATTGATCAAATGTTTTAAGCCAACTGTTACGGGTTTTACATAACACTTTATGGTCTTTTAAAAGAAGAGCAGCTTGAAATGCCTATAGGCGATACGTCAGAACTATGTCACAATATGAGGGTGAAATTGCTCTAATTTTGTAGCTATAGAGTCCCTCTGGAATACCTGCCAAACCTGACCTCCTGAATCATGATACTATACAGACAACCCAAAGCGAGAGGTCAGAGGTCAGGTCCAAGCTCAGGGTTGACCAAGCAGTGAGAGCTGAGTTTGTGCAGCTGCCGTCTTGCCTGAACTGGCTTTTATCACACCCGTGACCTTTTTCTTGCAGAGCCACAGAGCAATGCTGCTCTACATGAAGGACTGGGCCACCTCTGAGATTATAAAGAGACCTGCACGAATTAGTCTTGAACTACTGAAATATACAGAGTGCAGAGTAAAGAGAATAGTTACCCTCAAAAATGAACATTCTGTTATCATTTATTCACCCTCATTTTGTTCCAAACCTATATGACATTTTTTATTCCGAAGAAAGCTAAATAGCAGAAATAACTACTAAAGATTTTCATTGAATAGTGGCTTCAAAAGGTTTGGTATATAATGTACAAGTCATATGGAATACTTTATGATGCATTTATGGTGCTTTGTGGCTTTTTGGATTTATTTTCATTGTAAGGGTTACACATTTTGTTAAATTTCTCCTTTTTGTATTCAACAGAAGAAGAAAAAGTCACAAGGTGAAGCTCAATAAATGATGACAAATTAAACTGTCTAACTTAAATCTAAATAAATAATACATATTTTTCTGGAGTGATATGCTTTGTATTAGTTTTATTTAGACTTTTAAATGAAATAAAATATGACAATCTAGCAAAAATATACGTATATGCATGTATGCATGTACACTTGTGTGTGTGTGTGCATACTATGTATACAATACAGAGAAGACAGAGACGTTTGAAAATTATTTTAAAAACAATATTTAAATCTGAAATAAAATTGGAGTAAGAATTTCCCATTCAGTGGTGTACCAAAGTATACTGCACACACAAAAAAACAAAAACAATAAATGAACCTTTCCTTTTCAAGCACATTCATTTACAGCAGAACCAAAACAAGTTTGTTTTAATTCAGTATTCTAAGGATCATATTATGAGTCCTCCAGAAAGGAGAATGACTTTGATTGTCTTGTCAAGGTGCATCCGTCCCTGTCCTCAGGCATGAGAGGAATGCTTTTGTTGCATAAGCGCAACAGAAAACCTTGTACCCCCAGCTCTGATCAAGTTCCAATAATGGATATATGTGCTTGAGTTCTCCGTATAAGAGATGGCCTAAGGTTTATAGAGGACCATTGACTGGAGAACAATACCTGAGCTCACTTCTCTACTATGCTGGTAAAAGTAGCTGCACTCTAGCCACGGTGGGCCCCTGAAGAGGGTCTCTGGAGAGCTGCTCTGTGTTTGGACACCTGTTTGCATTTGGTTTTCCCAACAGAGAGGGAGAGAGGGGCTATTGTGACTGACCACCCACAAGGCAGACTGCAAAATATCCACCACGCAAAGCAGAAGTGCGCCCTGTTTGATTACAGTGGTGTTGATCCTCCCTACGATGATATAGGATGTTTTGAAAGAGTTCTGTTTGTTAAATGTCACAGCTGGAAGTCTATGCTACATTGTTGTGTTCATTGGGAAATATATTCAAATGTGGAAGAAATCAATACAGCCGTGGTCAAAGTAAGCGTTCTTAATTATTGGACGTGACAGAGGAAGTATCGAATTTCTCCTGTTCTGTTGACCCAACACACTGCACTGACATTCTGCCCGGGCTTCGCTAGCAGCCCTCTGTTGTGTGTGAGAGATGATCAGAGACTTTGTGAGAGCTGTGAGAAAGTCACTGATATTCAACCCATGAGAGCATTCATTCTCAATACAGAAGTCGTTCTGGCATTATAGCTTTTACAGTTTTTCACAGCATTTATACCCTTTCTCCATTCATTCATAAAGCCTTTATTAAATCGAAATGCTTCTAACCGCACTTCTCTGTAGTCAGTTACATTCACAGATGTTGTTTCTCGAAGGTCAGCCATTTAAAATTACACACAAGCATTCTGTGATTTGCGGCTGTGCTCCAAAAACTAGAGAGAGCTAATATTTTAAGACATGTTCCTTAAAATATAAAATATTCAATTCAATTCAAGTTTATTTGTATAGTGCTTTTTACAATACAAATCGTTACAAAGCAACTTTACAGAAAATTACGTTTCTACAATATTTAGTAAGTAATAAATAATACTAATAATAAAAAGTGAAGAATGATAATTATAAATACAGATTCTGTAGTTGTTTTTATAATTATTTCAGTTTATTTGTTAATAAAAAAAGAAGTTTAGCCTTTATTTATCAAAAATACAGCAATATTTAATCTCTGTTTTACTATATTTTAAAATGTAATTTACTCCTGCTATGGCAAAGCTGAATTTTGAGTGTCACGTGATTCTTCAGAAATCATTATAATATTCTGATTTGGTGCTTGAATTCTTATTATTATCAGTGTTGAAAGTATTGGTGAAAACCATGAATAAAGTTTGTTTTTCAGGATGTTTTGATCTATAGAAAGTTCAAAAGAACAACATACATTTGAAATAGAAATATTTTGTAACATTGTAAATGGCTTATCACCATTTTGATCAATTTAAAGGATCCTTGCTGAATAAAAGTATACATTTCTTTAAAGAAAAACATCCCCCCAATTGTTTAATGATAAAATATTCTATTATAATATTATAACAATATATTTTTTGAAATATTTTCTAAAATATTTGTGCATTATTAAAAGTGTAGTATTTCTAGATAATACTTGTGTAAGCTTTTACAGTAGCATTATGTTAGCAACAAACACTGATTAAACGACTGCATTATTTCAAATTGTCCACTTATAGAGTTATTATGGCCAAGATGCTGCCCATGTAGGGAGCAAGGCAGTATGCCAGCTCACTAGGATTTGGAAAGAGCTACCAACTCCTATGAAAAATATACCCAAATTTTCCAAAAAACTAATTTCGTATGTCTCTAAAGCACAGAGGAACAATAAATCCCTGAGTAACACTGTTTCTCTATCCGGTTAATGAAAAAATGCATTTACACAAGTTACCAAACTCAATATCAGCCTCCAAAAATAGACTCCACTACTAACTCTTTCCTTGAATCAAAGCAGCTGATCAGCATATGCCCGGTCATCATTTTTCAACCTAATCTAATTCTGACCTCTGTCCGTGTGTTCATTCTCAGCTTGTCTTTAAAGACCTCCACAGAAAAGCTGTGCTCTATCTTTAGCAGCCTACACAATACAGTCTCCTTCCCCTGAGAAAGCCCCCGCAACTGATGCCAGAGCCCCTCAGCATTGTCCTCACGTTCACTTCAGACTCTGATTTACAACCAGTGTCAGGTAGCCGAAGCTCTAAATCCGCATCCTGCGTGGGGAGGAACGCAGCTGATTTAGGGTCTGGGGAGAAAGGCTACGAGCGCAGATATTGGTGTCATCGCATGAATGTGATCCATCCTATTGTTATCTATGCAAGTTCCTACAGTGCGCTGAAAATGTCAAATGAGCTAACTGTTTCCATTTCAGGAGTCAGTCATAAAAGATATAAAGTACTAGCTCAAATGTAGAGAAAATGTGACTTTATCATTAATCTTCTCTATAGTAATAAGGCAACATCTTCTGCACAGATGATATCACCCAGTATACATGTAACACACA
Organism: Carassius auratus; assembly: GCF_003368295.1. Taxonomy (NCBI): domain Eukaryota; kingdom Metazoa; phylum Chordata; class Actinopteri; order Cypriniformes; family Cyprinidae; genus Carassius; species Carassius auratus. Next base: position 10,056,029 of record NC_039262.1, read on the forward strand.
GTGGGGTCCGAAAGTTGGCGACCAATAGGGAAAATGCTTCTAATTTAAAAAAATAAAATAAAAAATTATGAGTATAATTTAGCTGTTTTTGCCATTTTTATAGGAAAGTACTAAGACAGGAAGCCAAGTGACAAAAAGAGGGGGCAGGATCGAAAAAGGTCCGTTTAACTCAGGATGCTCCAAGCACAATGACGCTGCCCACAAGGCTATTGGCACCAACAAAAGTGTTATTTTTGAAATCACAAATTATATTAGCAACATAGAAATTTGAATACACATTCATTTCAGAATGTCTTGGTATTTAGTTTGCCACTCTTTTTTCTTTTAATAACAGTAGCTATCAAAAGATGCTGTTTTATAAAATACAAAATATAAATAAATAAATAAATAATTATTATTAACAGAATAAGCTAAATAAATAAATAACTATTTTACTCTTTTATTCAAAAAATATTATAGAACTATTAAAAAGTAATGAACATATACAAACACAAACACACATTTTATAACAGAATAAGCTAAATAAATATTTAATACTATTAATATAATAAATAATATAATAATATTTAAAAACATTGTAAATATACAACAATATAACTTAATTATTATAAAATGAAAATGACAAATAAATAAAAATGTATAATCATTTTGTTTATTATTTACTGTATGTTTTCTTAGGTTTATGTTGGTTTACTATAGTTTCAACATATTTAAGTTGAAAGTAAATATCTAAATATATATAAAAATAAAAAAATAAAAAATAACAAATAAAAATTGTGTTCATATAAATTGGAGTAGAATGTTGAAATGTTAAAGATTGGGAGGAAAGTAAGAATGTTTTCTTTGAAAAAGAAAAAAAAAAAAACACTTGACAAACACCCACAGCCACACTTGTCGGATGCAGTTTGGTCAATCAAACCTTTTCCAGCACTTAATTTATAATAGCAGTCCTACTGCATAATCAACACCTGATTGTGTGATTGTTTGTGCACGTTCAAGCCACATTCAATATATTTTTGACATTGCTATGAGTTCAAGTGCTCTTCTCCAGTAATTCAGTAGCACCTGACCCTCTGCTAACATTGACATTGGCCGACCTTGTCCCTAAATGCCTGTTATCATCAAACAGAGATAATGCAAGCCTGCACTTCCTTCAGGGGTCAAGGCTTCTGATAATGCTGTATGACCATCACCACTCCTCTCAGCGATTGGAATAATTGATAGAGAACATCATTTACGATCTCACAACAGCTGAAGCATATTGTGCTCTAATGGGAATGTGCTTTTGCACATGAGCACACAATCACACACACACACACTCACACTTTGCCTCTTGTGAGTTGGGCTACAAATTGAGAGAGCACCAGTAATACCCAGAGAGCAGAGAGGCTGTGACCATAACTGTCAGCAGCTAATAAATGTGTGAAACTGTGGCCTCTAATTTTCTCAATGACATGAAATAATGGGCAAAGCTTTCACTTCTGTGAAAGACTGTAATGTACCACTCATGACTTCCAGTGTAAACCATTAGCACGACAGGCAAACCACACACACATAAGTCTTCAGATAAACGAAGCTGTTCGGCCCACCATCATTTTCACATCATATGAGATTATGGAACAAATATGTCAGTTTTACAGCTTTTTCACACTGGAAAATGGCAACAAAAAAAGAAAGTCTATATCCTTGGAGAAATATTGCATTGGATTGCAATGCTATCAGTTATTATGTAATTGATGTAATAGGTCAAAGCAGTGGCAGCAGTACTGCAATGTGACAAGCTTGACTAAATTTCCAATAAGGAAAAAAAAAAAACTTGAAATTTCTAGTTCTGTATTTTCCACAAAATGTTAAGCTGCACAAACTGTTTTTAACACTGTTAATAATAAGAAAGGTTTCTTGAGCACCAAATTATCATATTAGAATTTCTGAAGGATAATGTGACAGACAATGTATTAAAATATTCAGTCATTTAAATATACAGTACAGTATAATATACAATAAAATATAAAACTACAGTACAGAGAATATACAGTAAAATATAGAATGTACAAATACACATGTATTAACAAAAATATATTTTAATTCTCTTATAACTATATTAATAGAGAAAACAGTTCATGTGAATTGTAATAATATTTTTACTTTAATAAATAAAATAAAAAATGCAGCCTTGGTTAACATGGCTGAGTTCATTCGAAAACATAAAAAAAAGATAGTAACAGGTAGCACATTGCTTGATAGTATAGTAAAATACAAATAAGCTAAAAGATTGTTAAACTGACATAAACCTGACAATGTATCAGGCAAAAACAAGATTTTTACAGGTTGTCTTGTTTTCCCCTTTAAATCCACCCCCAGCCTAGAGCTAAAACATTAGCCACCTTCATTTTCTGCTTCATTAGGCCTCAGCGAGTGTAATATCGATAGAAGTGTACACAGTGTAATTCTTCTGAGTTAACTATCATTATGTTATTAGTTGATTCAGCTCACTTTTAATCAGCGAAGTGATTTATTCCCCATTAGAACCCTGGACCTGCTCCATCTGCAAATTTGCTGAGCTAGTCGTGCCATTAACTTTAATATTAGACTTAAAAATCAGTTACACAAACACACACTGAGACTGTAGTTCAACTGCACACACACACACAGTCACACCAGACACAAATTCACTACAGAAGCAACCTAGAGGAAAACCTCTGCTGTGAAACTAGCCAACACATGCATCCTAATTAATTAATCAAACAAAACAGTCCGGTCCCTGGTTAGATAACCAAAACGTGGGAAATTATTCTTAGAATGCAGCAGCTTTTTTACACACGTTCCTTTTATATATGAATACCAACTCATGATTTGCTATTTAGCACTTTTGCTCAGCCATTGCTCAGAAATGTTTCTGTTTACGGGTCCCCATGCCCCGTTTTTATTTTTAATAAATAATTTCAATAAATCAAAATAAACAGCTGGTAAGAGTGTACTGCTTCAGTTTGTAAGCCAGTCAGTTGTATTCATTCATGTTTTATCCTATTCACTCAAAAATGAAAATTCTGTCATCGTTTACTCACTTTTACATGTTGTTCTAAACTTCCATGCATTTCTTTTGTCTTTCGATTAATGTTGGGAACCAAACAGTTTTACTAACCATTGACTTCCACTGTAAAAACAAACGATCAAAACACATTCAGACATGCATCTTTCAAAATATCTTTATGTTCAACAACAACAAAAAACTACTGTAAGTCATACATGTTCGGAATGACATGAGGGTGAGTAAAATATAACAGAATTTTCAGTTTGGATTGAACTATGCCTTTAACACATGCTTTTACGGAACATGTTTGTGCATTAAAACCAGCACAAGATTAGGAAAAATCAACCTAATACCATTTTTAAATCTACTGAAATAGAGGGTTTAGCTTTGAATTCCTGCAGGGAAAAATAAATGGAGGACTAAAACAAAGACAGGATAGAGAGAATAAATGAGTGCATGTGTTATTTATGTGAACTGCTTGGAAATGCTGCTTATCCGCTCGCGATACTATAAAGGGGAATGTGGGTTCCAGAACACACTGAATAAGATTTGTTGGGGGGAGAGAGAGGGGGAGACACATAGAAGGGTTTTAATGCTAAATTGAGTTAGATAGGGAGCGGCCTGTCGGAGAATGCGTGGAGGATGATGAATTATATATGAAGTTAATCTCAGCATGTCTTGCAACCCTTGATGGCTGCCTGGGGGAAAAATAAGCAAAGTGTGGCGGCAGTGGACAAGCCTGACACATTCTCAGCCTCTCCGCTTCACACTCTGCATCCGCAGCGCTGGCAGGCCAGGCGACGGCATCTAATGAACAGGGGCAGGGATGGATGGCCGACCTGCACACACCGTGGAGACGGCAAGCCTGTGATATGCATCTGTGATGGCTTTGTGTAAAGCAGAGGAGTTTTGATCATGTGTGGTCTAGATCTGCCCTGACATGCTACACTTTAAAACACAAGCTTCCCACCCACAATGAAGTTTCTGCACTTTTACAGTCCATGATTACTACACAGGCATTTGTAAAAAAAAATATGTTTATAGAAATATTATAAAATAATTCACAAAGATAAATTTATACACTGAAACAAAATACTGTAGAAACAACTTTCACTCAGAATCACTATAATTTAGTAGAAAGACAGAAATAGGATTTGCTTGTAAAACACACTCCAATAATCTCCAGAAATCAATGTTTTATTTACAACTTCAAAAGATAATGTTTTACAGTGACGCCAAAAAAAAGAAAAGGGGAATGTTGAGAATTAGAAGCTGGACATTATATTTCCTTAACTATAAATAAAGTACATATTTTTATAATATACACGTTCAAAAGTTTGGAGATTTAAAAGATTTGTAAATGTTTCTGAAAGTGTTTCATTTATTTGATCAAAAATAATGTAAAATATTGTTTTAAAATGTAAAATAACCATTTCTATTTTATATATATATATTTAAAAATGTAATTGTACTTGCTTAATTGCTGAATAACAGTATTAATTTATATATTAAAAAACAATAAATAAATAAATCAAATTCAAAAAATTCTGACAAAGCTTTTGAGCACTTTTTAAATATTATATATATATATATATATATATATATATATATATATATATATATATATATATATATACATATATTCAATTTTTGTTCTATTTTACTGCAAAAAAAAGGAGAAGCTTTTGTGTTAAAGCTTGTACTAAGAAAATAATCAAAAGCTTATTTTTAATACAATCAACAACTACATTGTAAAAAAAAAAAAAGATTAATGGAGTATGTTTTATAAGTAAATACTATTTTAGTTTTTCTACTTGCAATTTGTACTTTGCATTTAAAATTAATTAAAATAATAAAATTCTCTTACATTTGCAGGCTCATGTAAAAATGTCTGAAACCGTTTCTTTCTAACAATTTAGTATAAAGGAAAGAGCTAGAAACACAAGCTTTCTGACCCGTGCAAAGTCACTGCACTCTTGACAGTATTTATAACGTAATGTCAGGGAGATCCACCACATATTAATGACATCTAATTCTTTAATCAACAGCAGATACGCACACATGCATACAGACCTCTGATTTACAGTGGTAAAACCTCAATGAGAGTGAAGGGCATCATCATGTGGACTATGTGACATACCAGTCGTGCCATGACAACACCATCCAAATGTGTGCGTGTGAATTTATGACATTCCGTGATGACTGAACGCACCTTCTTCCCTCGTCGTCAATCAGCGAGTTTTATGAGTGATATCAGCAGACTGGCAGTGTCACAGTAAATTGGCGGGTCAGCGCTCACAGAGCTGATGGCTGCTGAAGGGGAGACAGCGCTCCAAGAGCCGAGTCTTCTGCGCTCTCGGCCCACAACAAAGAGAATCTCATAAAAGTGTTGGAGGCGTGTGCTGTTGTTCAGGTGGAAAGTAGTAACTCAGCATGGGCTGTCGCTGTTAACCCAGAAGTAGTAGGGCACCCATAAATCCACTTTGTTATAAACGAGTAAATTAATGGGAAGAAGATGTGACATTTTCATTGGGGGAGGTTTCATTGGAGTGGACTGTGGTTATGTCTCTTTTACAGGGCAGAAGACTCTGGAGATAGATCATATAATTGCGAAATTTAGAACATCAGGGAGTCAAGTTACAATATAAGTTAATAAAATAAAATTAAATAAATAATTAAATTAAAGTCAAAGATAAAGTTAGAAATCTAAATGTGTCATTCTACATCCCACATTAAATATTTAAAGAACTATGACTCTGTATATCAATAGTTGTTATTTTGTCAGCTTTGCAATATAAACATTATGAATTATATCATGTAAATACTGAAAAAGGCTGAAGCATGAATGAAACATTTACACTACTGTAAATAGGTATATATAAATATATATATATATATATATATATATATATATATATATATATAAAAAAAAAACTAAATATATTAGAGCTATAATATATAGTATTTTTAATTAATTAATAAATTTTTCTATTTAAATATAATATTTTTATATAATTATCTAGTTTATAATTCAATCCGAATTACAAAAAAAGAAAGTTTTGAAATGAATGAACATTTAAATCTGAATAAGGTTATAAATATATAGTGCCAGGCATATTCAGATAAATCGTTGGATTAAAATTTATGTGAAAAAACAAATATGAACTGGGAAAATATAAATCCTGCACACTACTCAAGTTTGAATTATCAGTCTTGAGGAAGGCAAAATGATTAAAATTATGTTAGTGATTTTTCCCACCTGAATTACGTTGCAACTTCAAACTTGAATAGATACATTTACACAGATATATATTCTCTAGTCTACATTATATAACTAATTTGAAGACAGTGCTGAACTTGATATGTTCTAAAAAATGTACATTCGGTTCAATTCATATAGCAAGACATTAAATTAAACATGAAATTCTACAGTAGAGCAACTGAAATAGTATTTTCTTTTAAAACATACGTCATTAATAACAAAAAAAGGTTGTACAGTGTATATGTGGTCTCATAGTCAACATGGTCAACATCAGCAGCTCTTGACACTGTAGAAAACTGTGGAGGTGACCCTCATGTCTGCCTCTTACTGTGCACTGGAGGCTGTGTCAGTCAGTCAGTCATAGAGGAAATTCAGTGCTTTTTAATCTTTTACACTCTTTTTTGTTTGTTTGTGAGTGGCAGTGCATGTGAAAGATTCAGTTGCATAAGACAGGTTGAGTACCATCAAAGCAAAGCTATACACAAAAACTCTTAGAGGGCATATGCAAAAGATGACGAATGCAAGCCTGAAATATTTCATATGTTTATTCCTTTAGACATCAATGCACTGGTGTGTAATCATATATTCTACGTCTCACTCTCAGCCCTTGCATCTTCAGAATACAAATTAAGATATTTTTGATGAAATCCGAGAGCTTTCTGACCCTGCATAGAGAGGAATGCAACTGACAAGCGAGAATAAATTATTATAGAATAAATTTTATTATTTAATGATGTACTTAATATCTTTTAGGGCCTTGAACGTGGTGGTTAGGTCTCTGTGTATGCAGGGTCAGAAAGCTCTCAGATTTTGTCTTAATTTAAATATTTAAATAACTTTACAACTTAATTACAAGTTCAACAGATTAATTTATTTAAACGCTTTTATAAAATTATAAGCTTTACATTTTTGCTTTTAACTTTAGTAAGCATTCACGGTTTCCTCAATTCAGAATTGTTTTAGGGAATCGATGGAATTTAAAATGTTTTTTTTTTTTTTTTTCAGTCAACAAAAAACAATTATCTTAAAAGTTCTTAAAGAAACTTCAATGGTTCCAAACCTGCAATATTCCTTTGAATGCCCTCCACACATTAAAATATCAATTGCCACGTTTCCACTGTCTCTTCCCGGGGCTTGATCATGCCTCTTCAGTGCTTCCTCGGGTTTTTTGGCCCAAGGAAAACCTAAGCAGGAGCTAGAGGAGTGGTTATGAACAAAGGCGGAGTTTCTCCATGTCTGGAGAGTGCCGGTGCCGCAGATCATTTCATAAAGTTAACAGCTATAACACCAGCATTAAAAACTTTTTAAAATAAGTTGAGCTCAAAACTCTTGATCCGAGAAAAAGAACTTGATCCGATGTGGATTATTATCACAATACAATATTTATAAGTGATGCAAAAGACTATGCATGCTAGCCATTAATAATGTTACCATAGCACACATGGTAAATGTGACCACTTGTTGAAATTAGACGTTAGCTGATCACAATCATGTATTTATTTAGTAACATATTTTATCTGTCATTAAATCTCATCTCGAGAGTTTACCTCCGTGTAGTAAATTAAAAGTATTATTATAGAATATATAGAAATTATCTTTCTTTCTAAATGTGATATAGGCTATATAGGCTACTGTGACTAAACAGAAACAGACAGGACTGAATAAGCAGGCTATCTTCATAACGTCTTATTTCTGTGTGACTAATTTTCAGTCCTGATATATTAATTCCTTATGATCAAATAAATTTGTTAAAATTTGTTAAATATTTAACAAAGCATGCAAACAAACGGCCACTTTTATCATCATTTTGTGATCGCGCTAGTTCCAGTGATTTATTTCATATTAGTTTTCTGGTAACTTTGTCGGTGAAATGATGCGGTTGCGTGACGTTGTTTTAGAGGGGCCTGTAAAAGGCGGGTTTTAGTGAAGAGCAGTGGAGCTTCTGGCCCGACGATGGAAACGCAGCGTTATTTTGGCCTCTGTGTTACAGGGTCAAGGCTACTACCCCCGTCTGGCCCATTTAAAGCACTCGCTTGCACTGGCCCGACAGTGGAAATGTGGCTAATGATTCAACAGAATAACCCAATAATAAATTATATGTACTTTCCAACCACCAGTCCAAGAGTGCGTTTTTATTGTGAATAATGTGGTCTGGCTTAAACAAGCACCTCGCATAATGCGAGATGTCAGAGATTAACCAGCGCCGTCGACATCAACATCGCGCTCTAAACAAACGACAACAGCGTCGCTCATGAGTACACATTCTCCTCCTGTGGTACAGGGGAGACCAACAGTGTAGCAAAGCACATTCGTCTGGCTGCTATAAGTCCTTTGTATCCCACACTCTTAATGACTCCAGGAGGAGTGCGGTGAGTAATGAGCAACTGGGTGTTTGATGAACAGCAGGGTAATTCTGTAAGCCGCCGCATCGAGGCCCAGAGGAATTGAGAGCGGGGCGCAGCTGAGGCTGTCGGCAGCCGCTGACAGGCCCTGAGGTTGATTAAAGTTGACCTTGATCGTGAAGTGAGGAAGAGGGAGAGAGAAAGAAAGGGAGAGAAGCACCGTGTGTGGCTGTAACCCCAGCTGGCTGTCCAGCAATCACCAGTAAACAGCAGCTATTGCACGAGGAGTAATTGCAGTGGAAAAGACTAAAGGAAATCAATGAAGACCAATCGATAACAATTTGATTTTTTTTTATTGCTAATTTCTTTTGACGAAAGAGGGGGTGCGAGATTGATCAAGTGCATCCGTACTGTATCGGCAGACCTGGTTATTCATTGAAGAGAAATGCCCAGCTGACTGACTGATGAATCGGCTGGGATCATTAAGTGTGAATAAATGCTTGTGATGAACACAAAATGAGCTTGACACTTAACCTTGATGTAGATTTCACTTATGTAAATACAGAAAAGTTGGGAGAAAAGGAACTATTGCATCTTGTGTGGAGAAATAAAGTACTTTTAAGGCCAAGACTAATCGACTAGGTTTATAATCCCTAAATGCATTAGTATAGACACAGTTCTGTCAATTCAATGCCTCAAATGTTAAAACAACTTATATTTAATTTAGAACAATTTTTAAAAAAAACAGATTTTAATGGATATACTAGAAAATTATGATTCAATGAATCAACAGGGCAGTTCGTTTTTGATAATATATTGCATTTCTTGAAATTAGAAACATACCGTTGACGGGTCCTGAGCAGCTTTGCTGTAGTTGATTATGGTGATACGTGCTATGTGTGAGGTGGCAGAAATCCATTGGCTCTATTTTCACTTCATGACACCTGAGTGAGAGACAAAGAAAAACCAACAATTACACATCATTCTGAATCAAACAAGAAGGGGCTTTCTGGGTTGAAATTGTGTAAATAGTTGGAGCCATTTATTTCCATAGCAAATCAGAATTCATGTACATGATCATTCAGAAGTTTGGGATCTGTGAGATTTTTCAGTGCTGTGGAAAGTATCTTATGCTCCCCAAGGCTGCCTTTATTTATAAAAAATAAAAAAAACTTTAAAACAACAGCAATAGTGTGAAATATAATTACAATTTAAAATATCTGTTCTCTGTTTTACTATATATATACATATATATATATATATATATATATATATATATATATATATATTTTTTTTTTTTATTTTTATGTAATTTATTCCTGTAATTTCCAGCAGCTGTTACTCCAGTATTCATTGTCACATGATCCTTTAGAAATCATTCTAACAGGTATATTTTTAGCAATAGCCAAAAGTACATTGTATGGGTCTTAATGATTTTTCTTTTATGCCAAGTAAAAATCATGTTCCATGAAGATATTTTGTAAAAAAAAAAAAAAAAATTCTTTTTTTTTTTGTAAAAATATATCAAAACTTAATTTTTGATTAGTAATATGCATTGCTAAGAACTTCATTTGGACAACTTTAAAGGCTTTAAAGAAACTTTAAAGAAAGCGTATTTATTCAGCCTTATTTTACCCTTACGACCATTATGGTCACATATGCTGATTTAGTGTTGTTTAGTATAAATATTTCCTATTATTATCAATGTTGAAAAACAGTCATGTTGCTTAATATTTTGTGGTACAAAAATAAATAATAATAATTCTGCATTCTTTAATGAATAGAAAGTCCAAAGGAACCTCATTTATTTGAAATAGAAATCTTTGGTAGCATTAAAAATGTGTCAAATGTCACTTTTGATCAGCTCAGTGTGTCGATGCTAAGTAAAAGTAATTTATTTAAAACACAAAGAAATAAACAAATAACTGACCCCAAACTTAGTGTAAAGCAGTGTACATCTAAGTGGTTCTCAATTATTTTGTCTTCTACCTGTCTGTGTCTGTGTCAGATGAGTCCAACTGATACATAGCACTGGTTATTCTGCCTCTCTGAGGTTGCTATAAGGTAAAAGAGTTCCTCTCATTTTTTATCACGGCATTTTCTGTCACACTGCTCCTATCGTACTTCAGACTATGGCTGTTAAAAGATAAAATCATCTTTCACAGTCCTTAATAACCACAAGCAAGCAATCAGAACCTGGAAAACAACTTTATCTCTGTGCTTTCTAATAATATCAGTTAGATACCGTGTTATTTTCTTTGCACTGAAGAGTTCAGAGAGGCACCTAATCGACAAGCAGATCCACCTCAAGCGGTCCTCTTTGGGTACCACTGTGGTCTTATCCAGCGATCTCTGGCGGTGGACGCGCTGCCCTCTGAAGAAAGGCCATTAATCAGTGTTACTTCAGCCCGCTGACATTCTCTCACTCACTCATTCAGTCTCGTATAGCCCGCTCCGTGCCCTCTTCTGCCTTTCTTCAACAATGAATGGACTCAATGAGCCTGTCAATCACCGTTAAAGCCCAACCCCCAATGAGTGTCACCTGGAAAGGTTTCCACAACCACTGAATTTACTTCTTTAAACCATTCAGGTCAAAAACGGCTTTAATTTCCAGCCTCTAAATTGCACTTGTGGATAAACTTTGATAAAGGGGGCTTCATTTCCTCAACAGCGGGTGTTTGAAATGCGATTTGGCCCAAGCTGGAGGGAGTGATGTTTGACCTCTGCTGCCACGCTGACTCTGGCTGCAGTCCCAGTAAAGTGGCACTGACACTGATGCAGACGGGTGGCTGAATATGTGAGTGAGTTTAATAGGAATCTCAAGACCAGCAACACACCGTGTCAATCACGAGCCGGTATAAGGTGCATTTGGAGCTCTGACACAGGATGACATGTGTAAGGGAGTCAAATCCACTTCCCCAAGGTTACATTAAGAGCATTCATCACCAAAGGTCACAGTTTAATACATAGACTGCGATCTGGACAGCCACAATATGCACAACCACGACTTGAGCGTCCCTCAAAGGATCCATCTTACAAACTGTCTTTTCAGTATACCAAAAAATGTAAATGTCCAAACATCCATCAGAAAAAGCACTGATTTGCATTGCCTTTGGAAATAGCAGTGCGGTCTGAGCGGAGCTGTAAAAAAAAAAAAAAAAGATTCACTGTATGACCCAAACAATCGTCTGTCTGATCTGGTTATGATGAGATGAATGATTAATGGTAGTCTCCACACCCCACATAAAATAAAAGAGAGCGAGAAACACTAAAAGCGAGACTGAGAAAGACTCTGGCAAGGTTGAGAGGACTCCTTGTAAGTGCTGAATTAATTTATGACTCTATCTGAGCTTGAGCAGAGCTAAAATATTCGCTTCGCAGCTCTGATTTTCTTGCCTACTGTCTGAGGTAGCGTCTACAAGCCTGTGAATTAGCATCGGTGCTTAAAGGTGTTCACACACACACACACACACACACGACTCGCCCCGTTGGCAGGTATCTACCCCCCGATGAGTGGAGACAGGGAGTTTTGGAGACTTGTTTCTGCTGCTTGGCTGCTCTCATCTCAGGCTTGGCAATGAACTTGGAGTCTGTGGAGTCTGGGCGATTTGCAGACTACATCAAAAAGAATTTAGGATTTAAAGACTCAGCATGTTCGCACACAAGGGAAACCACAATTTTCTTGGACAAATATGTAAAGGATAGCCTAATGTACAGTCAGTTGGAAATGATCACAAAAGAAATCCCTGAGGGACTTTATTTTGTGTTAGTGACCAGTTGAATGTAAATCATCCTTTAAATGTACTTCCCACATAAAAACTTAAAAATAAAAAATAAAATCACATGAAATATTGATTTGACTTCAAAATATGTTATTGTAAGCTACTACTAAGACAAAGAGACCTTGAGATAACAAATAGAAAAGCATGTAACAACAAAACACTGCAACAATAGTAATTTATGTATTATTAATCTGCAGTCCAGCAAAACATATTTAGCCACAGTTCTCTTACCAGCTTTTTGTTCTTCCATGAGAAAGTTTTAATTGCTTTATTTGGGGACTCCTAAACTTTCAGTCATCTTCAATCATGTCTGATGCCCATTCATTTGTGTATATTACAATTCATATTTTTAGGTCTTGGTTGCTAATTTTATTACACTTGAAGATGGTGCTAATGAGCTATTTGAACTTGTGTTGACATGAAAGAGATTGCAGATTGAAGTCATGAATGTATATGGTACTGTATTTGCCATGACCAATGGTGAAATCTACAATTTAGCATCACTATATGCTCAATGAAGCAAATGACCAATCAGAATGAAGTATTCCCGAGACCTATCCATTCAAAAGTTTAGGGTCAGATTTATTTATTTATTTACTTCTTTAATGGAAAGACATCTCCAAGGATGCATAAATTGATCAAAAGTGACAGTGGAGACTTTTCATTGTTACAGATTCACATTCTGTTCTTTTGAATTTTCTATTTTTCCAAGAAAAATGAGAAATGTTCATCACGGATTTCACAAAACTATTAACCAGCACAACTGTTTTCAACATTGATTATAGTTAAAAAATGTTTCTTGAGCACCAAAATAAGCATGATTATGATTTCGGAAGGATCACGTGACACTGATGACTGAAGTAATGTCACTGATCAGATTTACTGTGTTAAAATTGAACTTTCCAAGACAAATTTATGCATTCTGTATATCAAATCTATCAGATCAGAGTAAATAAATCAAATAAACTACAAACAGTGGTCTTAAAATTCATAGCTCTCTCTCTCTCTAGGTCTTCTCTTTTTTTTGCCTTTCTTAACAAACACCACTTTAGGTTGTTCAGGCACTGATAAGCTAAGCCGTTCCCCAGCGACTTGCCATGGCATTGAATGAGTCTGGATTCAATACATCCCCTGCCCAGCCAATCAATCACTGGCAAGCACTGCAAACTAATCATTTATTGATGGCACGGCACAGCCATGAATTTCTAATAACATTCGTCTTATTTAACAATCCAGATCAAACAGAGAAAATCCAAACATGCTGGAAGGGAAGGGTTAGAAAAAAGAAAAAAAAAAAGAGTTAATTCCTGAGCATATCCTTCTTTTTGGCAGCCAACTGACATATATTGATGGAGAGGGCTGCTGAATAAGAGAGGAGGGCAAGGTGGAGGCAAAAAGGGAGTTTGTGTGTGTGTGTGTTTCTGTGTATGTATTAGGGAGCCGGTGCGCGTATTACAAATCTGAATTTCATTGAGTATTTCTTATCAGATCAGGGCATCTAGTTGAAATGTTTCTCTCCCTCGGGGTGATGAGAAGTAGATTTATAGATTAACTTTGTTTTTTTTTTCTTTTTGTTTTTTTACCACTTCATCAATGTGCACTGACTATGTGTGCTAACAGAGCTTCAGGGTTTGGGGTAAAACAATTCCATTGCTGCATGAGCCCAAAGAGCACTGAAGAAATTTGTGTTTGTTAACGAAACAATTCATTCAAAAAAAAAAACAAACAAAAAAAAACATAATTTACACATCCTGTTATACCAGATCCATATGCATTAGAATAAAAAAATGTAATGCAGATTTTTAATGTACCTCTGTATGTGTGATTGAGAGACTGCTCGATTCAGAATGCTCTACATTTACAGCCTGTTGGGGCCACTGGATTACACATCGTGCCACAGAGACACAAACAGTGACAGACAGAAGGGAGTTCATGCTAAAACAGAAGATGCACACAAGACTCACATTACCTGTGGGGTCAGAAGAGGTTTGTTGGGCCTCTGTCGCCCCCTGCTGGTGAGCACTGGAAGAACAGAACATCTGAAGACGGTATGTGGTGACAGTCCAGCAGTTCTGTTAACGAGTGACCAAATAATATTATGCAAAGCACACCATGTGAATTATTTAGTCTTAAAATAGTTTTCCAACTTACATATAAGCCAAATAACATGATTTTGAAATATTTTTGAACATAAAAATAATCAAAATATTCCAAATATATTCAGACACACATTACTTCTCTTAAATATGTCACATTTTCTCTCAGACAGGTTCTATCCATTAAGAAGAAGAAAAAAAAATAATTATATGTATGTAACATCTACATTTCTTCTCTCAGACAGCAATGAGATTAAACTATAAGCAAATGGAGACTTTTGATGACTTTTGGGGGAAAAAAGAAAAATAATCTCATATACTCTTTTTTTAAAAATGCTTAAAATGTTCTTCACAGCAATGCCATAGATTAGAAGAACCATTTATAGTTCTACAAAAAAAATCTCTCTTTCTGAACAAAGGTTCTTCATATGTTAAAGGTTCTTTATGGAACCATTTAAAAAAAAAAAAAAAAGGTTGTTCTATGGCAGGGTTCCTCAAATCTTGTCCTGGAGGGCCTGCGCTGCAGAGTCTAGCTCCAAACTTGATCAAACTCACCTACCTGTGATTTACTAATGATCCTGAAGACAATGATTAGCATGCTCGGGTGTGTGTGTTTTTATTAGCTGATTTTTATGTTGTTGTCGTTTGTAGTTTTTAGTAATAATTGTGCACAAACAAACGTTTTTCAACAAAATAGTTGGTGTGGAAAAACAATATTTCATGATAATAAAGACACGCAAGACATTTCACATTGACCTTTTCTCAAAGCAAAGTGCTGAGTGTGCAGTTCACCCCCTCTGTCATTTAAGCCCAGTCCAACAAACACTTATCTTCCTCCACAGCAAAGAGCCCTGAGTGTATGAGAGTGAGTGAGTGAGTGTTCATGTGTCTGCATGAGTGAGCATAATATACTGTAATTAATCACAATGCAGCCTGTTTGACTCCAGAGAAATGAGAGATGTCTGGTGCTGTCTTGCATCTCCAGATGTCAGGCTGTTCAAGGACATCTAGAACTATACGAGCACAATATGCATTCATTTTTGCGGTTTTAAATTCTGCTTATTTTGTTTTGGATATGTCATTCGATGCTGAAATCTTAGTTAATGTCATTTTTATCATTTTAAAAAATATTGACGTCTCTCATTCTTAATCAGATTCAGTTAAATGCCTCATTCATGAAACACAAACAGAATTTGAACAGCTCAAAAAAACATTCTTTAAAACCATTTAATGCAACAATTTGCACTGAAATGGTTTCATGAACAATCTACATTGAGATTTCTTCTCCATGAATGAGGCCCACTGACTGTATTTTATATGGCTAGGGCTCCTAGCAGAATTTTTCTCCACCATGCCGACACAATTTGTCCTGCTTTGAGCCGCTGCCTTAATCTGTGGAGAAACATGACAAAATGATTGGAAGAAAAAGAAAAAAAACCACTCACTGGAAAATCACTGCATCTGCAGAAGCTATCTATGCAATTGCACAGAGTAAATGCCAACAAGTTTGAAACATGTGATTGAATGTCAAAATCCCACTTTCTTTTTTCACAACTGTTCCGAGGGATAAGCACGTATTGGAAGAAACGTCAAAAGTATATGTCAACTGCAACTTTTCATGTAAACAGAGATAAGCTCCAATTCATTTCTTGACTCAGACATATTTTTTAAAATCAAAGACCTGTTGATGCATGTTCCTATATCAGAAAAATGTCAGCAAAATATTTTAGAAAATACTGCTCATCAAAGAGGGAAACACACAGCAGGATATTTTTGATATTGATATTTTTAATCTAACTATTCACCACTTTTGTAATATAACGTTTACAGCATTAAACATTCTAAAAATAATAATAAAAATTATATATATAATTTACACCTGTACACTGTTTCTTGCATAAGAATCCATATGCCTTAATTTTTTTCATGTTATGTTATGGAGCTGCCTTAAGTTAAATTGCTTTAAATTACTTTTCCCCACATCATTCTAGACTCCATATGCCATGGCAAAAAAAAAAAAAAAAAAAAAGGTTTTCAACATCTTTGTAAATTTATTAAAAATAAAAAACTTAAATGAATCCATTGGATAAGAATTCAAACCATTATCTGGGACAGTTGAATTTAGCTCAGAAGCATTCATACAGGTGAGTCTCAATAAATTAAGAGTGTTGTGGAGAAGTGCATTTATTTCAGTAATTCAACTCAAATTGTGAAACTTGTGTATTAAATTAATTCAGTGCACACAGACTGCAGTAGTTTAAGTCTTTGGTTCTTTTAATTGTGATGATTTTGGCTCACATTTAACAAAAACCCACCAATTCATATTCTCAACCAATTATAATACTTCATAAGACCAATAAAAAAAGTGGAAAGTATGTTCTTTTACGGTACGTGTAGTCAATTCTTGGTAGGGGCTCCTTTTGCTTTAATTGCTGCCCCAATTCATCGTGGCATGGAGGTGATCAGTTTGTGGCACTGCTGAGGTGGTCTGGAAGCCCAGATTTCTTTGACAGTGGCCTTCAGCTCATCTGCAAGGAAGCATGAAGTGCTCCAACATTTCTTGGTAAACGGGTGCAGTGACTTTGGTTTTCAAAAAACACAATGGACCAACACCAGAAGATGACATTGTACCCCAAATCATCACAGACTGTGGAAACTCAACACTGGACTTCAGGCAACACAGCTTGGGCTATGAGCTTATCCATCCTTCCTCCAGACTCTAGGACCTCGGTTTCCAAATGAAATATAAAACTTGCTCTCATATGAAAAGAGGACTTTGGACCACTGGGCAACAGTCCAGTTCTTCTTCTGCTTAGCCCAGGTAAGATGTCTCTGTTGTTGTCTTTGGTTCAGCAAATTCCTTGACACGTGTGTGTGTGTGTGTGGCTCTTGATGCCTTGATCTACTTATTTCCGTTTTTTACTTTTTATAAATTTAAAAAGTAATTTAAAACAGTTTAACAAAATGTGTAATAAACGAAGGAGTATGAATACTTTTGCAAGGCAATATATATATATATATATATATATATATATACAGTATAACAACAGTAATTATTATAGTATTACAATTATGTTTGAGAGGGGATTTTTCTATGACGCATGCAAGCAGAACTTTTCAAATGTGTGTGAAAACAATTATCCTGTTATTTTCAATGCGACTGTACAGTCTGTGCAGTGTCTTTTATTTTGTCCATCACGTTGAGACTGTCTGCATCTGCTCACATTACTGTTTTAATTAAATTAAATTAAATTAACATTGATCCAGGCAAACATTCATATCAACACTGATAGATACACACAATATGTATTATATGCATAATATGCATTTTCAAAGCTATTTTGTATATCTAAAGTATCAGACTTGGCAATATACAATACAAACAAATTAAGTGAAGGTTCATTTTATTAGCTATTTTGAGAGTACTTTATTGGTGTTTTCTGAAACATTGCCCTTGAACATAATTCTTTTGAATACTGTACCACAGCTAAGGTTATTAGGTATTGTATTGTATATAGTATGTCTTCAATGCTGTTTTTTACATTATTGTATTCATATTCTAAATCACAACATATGACCTTCATTCTTCTGTAACTGTGTGCTGAAAGTACATGATGGCATTACAGTTTGGAGATTTGCTGAGGGCGAGTCATGTTGTTGGACACCGGTCGACCCCAGAGTCTGAGTCTGCTGACCCCCCCGTCGGGAGCTATGACCAGACGCACATGAGTCACAGGCCCACACTGCACCACTGACTCCCCAGAAAACAAATGCCTGTGGTGTGCCTTCAGCTAGATAAGGAAGATTGTGATCACATTTACATAGAACAAAAAGGAATAAAGATGAAATTATCGGATGAGCAAGACATACTTTTTGAGGAGGAAGAAGAATTCTCCACTTGGGGGTTTTGTCAGAGCGCCAATGGTTACGAATCAAGTTGTTCTCCTCATCTGGGGTCAAACAGCAGGTTTCAATCTTGCAGGAGTCTGGGAAATTTCCTAAGGAAAATGGTTGATTAAAAAGTCTCATGCTGAATAAATCTTGCTGATCCCTAAATTTTTTAAAAGTATCATATGTCTCACAATGACTATATATCTCATGGTGTAATTTTGTGTGTTTCGGTGACTTTATTTCTTATTTTAAACTTTATCTGAAGCTAATTTTTTATTTGCTGCTTTGAGGCTTCCATGCAGACACTGTTGTTTTAAATGTAAAACATTTATACAAAAAATGCTACAAAATGGAAATAAATATTCAACATTTTTTGTACCTTTAAAATGGTTGGTGTCTACTTCAATTTTGCTTATGATGCCAGGATGTCCTAGTCTGAGAATAGCCCACTCAAATCCTGGCACCTGTAATATGCCTTTCTCATCCACCTGAAAACCAGTATATGGGATCAGTGTGGAATATTACAGATATTTGTGATGTTTCCTAAACTGAAAAGAAGGCTTTTACCTTTAAAACTTTGGGCCGATCCAGGCGTCTGGTTGTCTCCCACCCATCACCCATGCTGTCAGCCCTTCCTAGACCTACAGAGAAACACACATTCAGACAATCACAAAGTACTGATCTAGATCTAGAAATATCTCATGTTATTCCATAATCTTCTCCAAACAGTCATTAAATTGACCATAACTTATTTGTTGGGAAGCAATGTTTAGTATTCTCTCAGGAAGTTATTAAAAATGAAGTCTGGGAAACAGTCCAGACAGAGTTTTTATATGCCTGATTGAAAAAGTCTGTAAAAGTGGTCTGCATTTTAGATGCTTCTCTTGGCACAACTGAACAAAAAAGAGCCATTGTACCTCTAAAAGATGTTTTTCAACTTGTCATTACAAAAAATCTCTCACCAATCATATTGCATGGGTGACCAAAGTGGGCATCGCTGTACCCTACGCATACACCCCCATTGACCAGGGCAACAAGATCCACTAGGTCTTGACTAGACACAGTGGACCAGTCCTTCTTCCCAATGCCATAAACTTTCAGCCTCGCAATGCCGCCATCTGCCAAACATCAATAAAATATTCAAAGCTAAGGTGTCGTTTTTTTATGTTAAAACACTTGTTTCCATTGTTTTTAGGTTAAAACACTTATTTTAACATGCTCAGACAACTAGGTAGGTAACAGTAATTTGATTATGTGTGCGTGTGGGTGGGTGGGTGTATATATATATATATATATATATATATATATATATATATATATATATATATCAAATCATCTTAAAAGAGATCATCTTAAAAAAAAAAGAAAACAAACATTTCTTTACTTATTTGCTGCAAATCAAAATGTTTAATGTTGTGATCCACATCATAACTTACTGGATTGATTCATGGCTTATAACACTTAAACAAAGACTTCATTTTTTTTTTTTTTCCTATGTGAAAAATTCTTCCGGAACCAAGGTCGGTGTAAGGGTGTGTTTTACTCTATAGTGTTGATGTAGGCCAGGAATAACTGTCTGACAAACCAGTGGCAGGAGAGGATTGGTGGATAGTGGCACAGAAATTACACACTTCAACTTTAAGTCAAAGCTACAATTGTTTCAACAATTTATCAAAAGATTCTTGTAAGCACTTCAGGCAAGAAATCATCCGCTAAGAAAAGTAAGTAAATAAATTACAACATAAAAAAAATTAACTACATATAGTACACCAGTGTTTAGATGGTTTATAAATAAAGTGTTAATATTTTATTAGCATTTTACAACCCTTCATTTGTTTTCATTTTACAAAACAAATGGCTCTCTAAGACACTGCTCCGCTGTAGCATCTCTCCCCGGGCCGTTTTTTATTATTATTATGAATGATCACATTCTCTGTTTTGTCTTTTTTTTTTTTATTGCACTGAATGATTCATGGTGTATTACCTGGATATATGTTAAGGCGGATATGGGTAACTCTATGTGGGTAGGTGACGTTCAGGTAGTTGTGGCATGATTCAGAGTACCCCGGCCTCAGCTTTGTCATCGGGACAAGCTCCTCCCAGCTGTCTGAGTTAAGCTGGGCAACATAAATTCAGAATGAGTTCCCTCAGAAATACAGACTGGATTATGTATATAAAAAATATCTAGTGCACCAGAGGATGGTTTACACCTGTGCTACAGCTTCGAACTGGCTTGGGGAAGCTGCCATGCCTGTACGATCTCCATCAAGAGTGAATGACGGCATCTGATCTGATTTAAATGTGACATATCATTAGATATAATGAAGGTAACCTTATACTTTGGTTCTTAAAGGCTACAGCCATAGATACCCACCAAGACACGCAGCTTGAATGGAGGTGTATGGCGCATAGTTCCCCGTGAAGAAAGATGTGTCCACATCAAAGCCATGAATAATTCCTGGAACCCCTAACTGAATGATGCACCAGTCATGACCTTTAACACAAGATGAGAGACACATGCATCTTTCATGAGATCACTGAAATCTGTTGTAAGTACAGACAGAGCACTCCTTGAGATTACAAAACATGCCCTGAAAGCCTGATCAGATGTGGAAGCGTCTCAGTATTGCAGTACATCTTTCTCTCATCCGTTCATTTCACAGATCATCAGAGAGACTGGATGGATGAGAGGAGGAAGTAGCCTGCAGCTATTCTGCTCTAAATCATCCAGGCTCAATGGAACTAGAGCTCATTAGAGAGAAATGAGAAACACACAGAGAGCCCCATTTCCCAGTTTTACAGTGAACTCGCTTTGATTTGTGCAGTTGGACTAATACCTGGAATTCTTTTCCTCCTGGTTTCCCAGCCATCCATCCATTTTCCGTATTCAGTAAACGCCGAGGCTATGAATTCTGGAGGGTCTCTCTTAAAAGTTTCAGATCATCATCATAATTAATACAAAATAATACCACAAAATGTAAACACAAGAAGGACTTTACCTTTAAAAGATTTCTAGCAGGGGCAAACCACTCATCCGTGGCAAAAACCACCTTTAATGACAATGTTAGTAGTTTGTTAATCAATTTAAATGATCAAACGCAATCTATGAATATAGGAATATATAAAGTGATAAGATATTATTTCAAATGCTCCATTTTTTCACCTTTCCTCCAGCTGTTTCGCATGCGAGGTTGTTGAACTGTAGGAAGTGTGGCTGACTGCTGGTCTCCTTCTGCACTGGTCGATTTGCCATGTTTGTTGCGATTAGATTGTAAATGCTATACCACTTAAATTTAGCTTTCGTTTAATATGACAAGAATCCAGAAAATTGTAGAGAGAATTGATAACTCTCCGCGATAAAATAGGTCGACTAACTACAATATTTAACTGGTACTCAAAAACAAACTCTTAAACAGAGCGAAGTCCATGCACCATGCATACATGCACTGAGTGTAATCTTCAAACATAATCGTGGGACGTTTGCAGTAACAGTTAAAGGAAATTACGCAGTATAATCATCGATTTTGTATCGAACAAATTCTGCAACATTTTAAACAAGTTGCTAAATCAGGGCCCGTGTTCACGAAACATTTTATCTTTCCACTATGAGTTCTCCTAAAAAATAGTAACAGTTTTTATCAAGATTGTTCTCTTAAAACCTATCCACAAAGCTGCTGAGATTAACTTTTACTAAGAAATAGAGAGAAGCGTAAAACTAAGAGTAAGGGCGGGGTTGACCTCGTTGCTATGTATGATGTCAGCATGCGTACTAACTATGCACACAGTGATTGGCTGATAGTCACTATCAGAATAGATTTATTAATGAAAATATTGTAGAGCACAATATTATGTTTGCGTTTTCAAATAAAGGTTTAAAAAAAATAAATTAAATGTTAGTTGCCAGATTAAAAAAATGCAGGATAAGTGTCACTTAATTAAACAAGTATATGTGCAGCTTACTGTCAGCATCTTGCATGTATGCTCCTCAAACCAATTAGCGGAAATGCATATAAACAGCATTTTAATTAACAGAGAAGAATAATCATGGCTGATAGTAATACATTCAAATGTAAAAAGAAAAAATAAACAAACTGGACACAAGCACGTTACTTCTTGCCCAACTGGTTAATGAAAACAAATTGAAGTACAGAGTTGAGGTAACCCCCAAAACCAAAGGTGATCCTTTCGGAAAAGTCATGATCATCAAATGTTTCTAAAATGTTTACATTCAGAGGCAGATTTCCGGCAACCGCCATTTTAGGATAGTTTGTGACTTGGTCTTAGTGACTTAGGAGTCCTCTTCACTACCCCTAACCTTTCACAGGTTTAGGAGCTAGTTTTAGCACTAAAAAAAAGCAAACATTTAGGGGTCCTAAATTTAGTAATAACAGGCCCATTATTTTTTAGTTTCTCTTAAATAGGCAAGCTATTAGCTACTTTTAGCCCGAAGATGTTTTGTGAATACATAAAGAATCTTAATGCAAAAAGGAGCTCCTAGCGACAAAATTCTAAGAAAATTCTTAGAATTGTGGGCGTTTACTCTTAAAATTAAAGAAAAAATCCTAGTGAAGAAAAAAAATCAGAAATAATCTTAACGCTTAAAAGAGGTCTTAAGGTCGTAAAAGTTTTCAAGCTAAATTAAGAGTTTTCTGAGAGGATTCTTAGAATCTTTATGAATACGAGCCCAGGAATACAACTACCATAAGGAGTAGTAGTTGGTATCGTTTCATGTAGTTTTTGAATGTCGTTTATGAAATATATTGCACAGAACCCTAGAAAAAAATCCTCGTTGGCTTACAAATTTACATCAGGAATAATTTCTATAAAATAAGGCCATTTTTATTGACCCGCTGGACTGTTAAGAGGAAAACACAGTTAATTTGCTTTCGAATTATTAAACTATCAAATGCTTTCGAATTAAAATGAATAAAAAGGTTAAAACATTTAAATCAGCAAATTAAGTTTTAACTTTTTTTTTTTAATTCATTTTAATTTGAAAGCACAGGGCATTGACCAACATACCATCTGCATATGATTTCTGGCAATTAATATGGTCTTAATATAGCCACAATCTTGGCTGCTGGATAGCCTGGTTTAGATCACATCTTAAACCATATCTTCTGGGAGTCATGATCAGAACAGAAATTAGTTTGAACACTTTAAAATAGTTTACTCATGATTTTGGCTTCTAGAATGACAGGGTCAAAACATCAATCTTCTATAACTTGCATTCTTTCACACTTAATCTGCTGCACAGTAATTATGCACAAACAAGAGTAAAGGATTGCTATGACCTCATACATTTTCAGAACATGTCTTTTTCTGATGTAATACATTAATTAACAAGCATGTTAGTGAGAAGTCACTCAATGACTTCATAAAAGAATGAAAAGCAGACTTGGGAACATGACAGTAAACAAATTTATTTTGTCATCTGCGCTTTACAGTTGGAACTCTGGGAATTCAAATATCACATCCTTGCCTGTGAGCTTCTTATAGACACCAGAGAAGGTCTCAACCTGAAACAAAACCCAAATTACCTTGGTTACTTAAATGTCCAGTTTTCAAAAATCTGGTTAAAAACTTATTAGGCAACTGTGACTAACTCCTAAAATTTAAACATCAAAACACAAGTAATGCATACTAATTTAGTTTTCAAACGGAAAAAAATTTTAAAATAAAAAGGAATAAAAAAAAGTTTCGATTGCACATAAAATTATGATTGCCTTGTAATACAGCCAAAAAAAATAACAATAAATCGTAGCCCCAATCTGACAATTAATAATATGCACTGCATGGTTTACCTCCCCAGTAATGGCCCAAAGGGCTCTGGGAAGATGTAGGAATATACAGGACGCTGTCCACACCAGCCAGAGGCCGGGGACAAGCTTGCTATCCAACGTCGTGGAACGGGACTGTACGTCACGGCACCAAAGTGCTGCGCTCCCTTACGCCACACGGACAGAGCCACATGAGAGCCATCTCACAGGATGTCCACGTTGGGTGATTTTTATAATTAATTTTAATTTGTCATTTTATCCTAAGAGGGTGGTACTCACTTTGTGTTCAACATTGTTTTGCTGTGCCTTGTCGAGATGGACCTTGATGAGCCTGCTGCTGTCCAGTTTCACGCGAATCCTTTTGCCAACAATCTCGCTGGGGAAGACCAGGTCCTCAAGGATAGCATCGTGGACGTTAGTCAGAGTTCGGCTGAAAGGGAAAACCGATCAAGTGGGTTAATTTTGCCACTAAACAGAAGTTCATCTGACCCAAAAATTAAGCATCTTAAATAGAACAGTTTTGGCTGTGCACTGCATGGTTTACCTCCCCAGTAATGGCCCAAAGGGCTCTGGGAAGATGTAGGAATATACAGGACGCTGTCCTCACCAGCCAGAGGCCGGGGACAAGCTTGCTATCCAACGTCGTGGAACGGGACTGTACGTCACGGCACCAAAGTGCTGCGCTCCCTTACGCCACACGGACAGAGCCACATGAGAGCCATCTCACAGGATGTCCACGTTGGTTTTCTATATGCTAACAGGCCAATCAGCATAACATTGCTATGGTAGGCACAATCACACTGAAAAAAGCAAGCACTACTAACCCTGACTCCGAAAATACAGCTTCCAAAATGCAACAAGACGACATTTACCTCCTGGGGCGCTTCTGCTTGTTTTTTGTGCGGCTTTTCCTTGTGGGCTTAGGCAGGATTCTTCTCTGGAAGACAAGATCAAATCTAGATTAAAAATTATTTTGGTGGGCAACATGCCAATTCTTCAGGAGAAATCACATCATTGTTGCTCTAAAAAGCATATGCACTGCATGGTTTACCTCCCCAGTAATGGCCCAAAGGGCTCTGGGAAGATGTAGGAATATACAGGACGCTGTCCACACCAGCCAGAGGCCGGGGACAGCTTAATATCCAACGTCGTGGAACGGGACTGTACGTCATGGCACAGAAGTGCTGCGCTCCCTTACGCCACACGGACAGAGCCACATGAGAGCCATCTCACAGGATGTCCACGTTGGGAAAAATCAAATCACACCAAGACTAAATCAAAGTTTCAGGATCTCATGAAATCACTTGGTGAGAGTTTCTCTTTACCAATGCAAACATGATCCTAAAATAGCTCAACTGGATAAAAAATAAAATAAAGGCCAACAGGCAGTAAATGCTAGTTAGGGATAAAGAGGGACATTAAAAATTATTTTAAAAAATTATACGCATGTCTGCAAAAGGTTATTGGACCATTTACATTTTCAAATAGTCCATTCAATTTTAGCAGGTGTGCACAATTCAGAAACTTAAATTTACTATTTAGTGCTTTTTAGATTGTAAAATTGTCCCATCAAATTTGTCATATGCACAGTTCAAAAAATGTTATTTCCAATTTAACGGTTTCTGGATTGAAAAATAGTGCATACCAGTGAAATATGATTGGACTATTAAAAACTAGATCGTTCAAATGCACGCAATTAATTTTTTTGATTATACATAGCTGCACTAAGCACATGACTCAAAGTGAAGGAGCACACTAACAAAACTGTGGCCTCAAAGCTAACAGACATGGACTAAATTTCACATCTGAAGATGATTTTGTGAGGTATTTAAAAAAATATCACCTCAAGGGATTACATTTAAAAGTTGAATTAAACAGCAAAAATACAAAAAAAACAAAATGGCAGCCAACCATTTAATATATATATATAAAAAAAAAACACATAGAAAGGACAAACCTTACCTGTGCAATGAACACCACATGCTTGCCGCTGAATTTCTTTTCCAGCTCACGCACAAGCCTCACCTGGATCTTCTGGAAGGACTTCAGCTGGGGCACAGGCACAAAGATGATGATGGCTTTCCTGCTACCACCAACCTCGATTTCCTGAGAAAGACAGGGAATCAATAATATGAAGTTACAAGAGCATAAATATGAATGACTTAACCTAGAATTCAACAAGGACCAGTAATGTTAAGGACATGTGCACTGCATGGTTTACCTCCCCAGTAATGGCCCAAAGGGCTCTGGGAAGATGTAGGAATATACAGGACGCTTTCCACACCAGCCAGAGGCCGGGGACAAGCTTGCTATCCAACGTCGTGGAACGGGACTGTACGTCATGGCACCAAAGTGCTGCGCTCCCTTACGCCACACGGACAGAGCCACATGAGAGCCATCTCACAGGATGTCCACGTTGGTTTTCAACTATCAGTTCACAAACAGCTACTTATTCTGAAGCAGCTACAGTTGAATTACTGATGTGATGGCAACCATTCAAAATGAATGAACCAGCAGAGCTTTACCTTAGCAGCAGTGATGTGAAGCTCCCTCAGCTGAGCCTTCAAATCAGAGTTCATCTCCAGCTCAAGAAGAGCCTGCATCAGACAGACAACAGCTTATCATTAGGGGCTACAGATACACCATCACATTTCAAAGAGATCATATGCTATACCTGGGAAATGCCCGACTCAAACTCATCTGGCTTTTCGCCATTTGGCTTCACTATTTTCGCGCTGGTACTGAACATGGCCCGTGTCTGAAACACACAAACAGACTTAATTAGAATAAAAAAAAAAAAAAAAGTTACACCGCAGAAACTGCTAATTTATCAACTCCCGTGTTGTTCCCAATCTAAAAGTAACGTTACATCCTCATTATACACAAATGCTGCAAACTGACGGTCTCAATTTACATTCAATTTATGGAGGAAAAAAAGCAGTGATAGACTAAAAGCGTCAGCAGTAACATCCTCTTTAGTGTTCTGCAGAAGCAAGTGATTAAGAATTACATCAGGGTGAGTAAATTAAAACGACACAATTGAACTACACTTCAAAGATAACATACAACTTAACTTACTGGGTCTGCAGGTAACATTAATGTTAGGCAAGGTGACATCCTAACATTAGAATCCGTAATATCGGGTTCAGAGGTAAAATTATTAAAATTAAATTAGCTATCTGCGCCTTTATTACTTTAACTTCAGCTGTTCTCGCTAACTTTTATTTACCAGTTACCGTTAAGCAGTAATCTCTTCTTAAGAATGTTCTTAGCATGTCGTTAGCACTGACTAGACAGAATAGAATGATTACATTTACAATACAGGCTTACTTCTACAGCAAATGTAGGACAACGAGATATAATATTTTACTAATGTAAACATTTTAGACTATGTTAGAGCAGCACATGGGGCCCAGTAATACTGTAGTACAAACACGTCTGTTAGCACATCTTAAATATACACATTTCTATTTCTAAAATAGCCATCCATTCTCAGATACATTCGCATCTAACGCATCCCTGTCTGAATATCACATAAAGGTCTTTCGTGGACACAAATATGACATCTTTGAAACAGTTTAGTTTAATTTCTCTTTAGCTGGGCACATTCAGTAGCCTCACCTCTTTCAACGACGGCCTGGGAAGAGACCGTATTCTCGCGAGAGGCCGGTAAAAGCGCGTTGGTGTGTTGCATGATGGGAAATGTAATCTCCATCCCGGGCGCAGAGGGCGCCCTTTTACTGTCTATGAGGGCGCCTCGCGCCCTCTCTTTAAAAGGAATGAAAACATTATTTTATTATTGTTATTTTAATAAGTCACATATACAAGATTATAAAATAGTTTTTTTTGGTAATAATTAAAATAGATTTGTTTACCTTTTACAGAAAATAATGACTTACAATATGTGAAGCAGTTTAAAAATCATGAATGTATTGTAATATGTATCATGTAAGTTAAGACGTTTTACCAGTCAAAGAGTTATAGTGTGATTGAAGATCCGTTCAAAAGAGTAATCTGTTCGCCCTGTAAGTTTTCGACTCACTAAATTAAACGTATCTCTTAACGCCACAGTATCTCAAGTAACTCAAGGTTGTCTCCTGCTTGCCACACTCTCCACTTCAGCTGTATGTTTCACATTATATATATATATATATATATATATATATATATATATATATATATATATATATATATATATATATATATATACACATACAAACACACACACATTTTCTGTTCTTCTAATTTTCTTTATTATGTTGCTTATTTTGACGTTTCATACTCCATCACGGAAGGTGGCGGAAATGCCAACCGCCACTAAGATGAAAGAAGAAGAAGCAGCGTTTGGTCAGCTGACCGCTTACGTAGTATGCAGTCGGTGTACATGCTGCAGAGGTTTTGCAAACGACGGTCAAAATAACTGAACCCATAAGTATTTAGTTAAAGATTTTGTCTTTCTCGGGTTATTTTTTATGGTCATTTTCTTTTAAAAATGCCACCACTGAAGGCTATAGCCATGTTTACTCTGCTCTAAGCAGAGACTATGTTGAGACTGCCTGGGTTTTTTAATGTTGTACGCAGGGCTTTCTGTGACGCCGCAGAAGAGATGGGCAAGAAAGGAAACTTTTTCTACGCTGTGAGGAAAGGATTTAGACCAGGAGTATACCAAACATGGTGAGCAAAGATATGATATCTATTCTTTGTAATTGTGAGCACATTTTGCATTGCATTGCGTGACTACGTGTTCTCTCCTAAAGGGAGGAATGTAAACATCAGGTGGATAAGTTTCCCTCTGCGATTTTTAAGAAGTTCGCTGCTGAACAGGATGCTTGGGCCTTTGTGAGGAGCCACTCAGCAGCAGCAGCAGCATCTTTTGGGAGACCAAAAGGTAATTTAAAAGGTGCAGGTTTATTTAAGATGACCGATGTTCCATACACACCCCTTATAAAGATCCACCATGTTATGCATCATCATGGTTTAAGGTGTGTGAAAAGCATGCAAGAGGTGGAGGTTTAAGATTAAGCAAATTATAAATTAATAATGCCAATTAGTGCTTTATTTTTGTCATGTGACCATAAATTGAGAGAGACAAGCAGACAGCTGTATAGGATGTGCTCTGAGATATTTTAATGTAAATGTTTTTACCCTTAAAGTCATATTTATGACTTATGTTATAGAATTTTAATTGATATTTGTTTATTGATGTTGATTTGCTTACAGGACAACTAATGTAAAATGTGACGGCTTGCCCCACTTGTTCCCGCCTTCTCTCCTATAACTGGTCACAGCTGCCTTTCATCTTTTTGCTTTCACTAGTTTATTAAATGGACCTGGCTTTAACTAATGAATCATTCTGTGTGGTCTTTTAACAAATACAAGGTTATAAAATCAGACCTCACTGCAATTAAAAGAATTGATGAATTGCTGTTTAAATTGATTGTATGTAGATGCATTTTTGCATGTCACATCACAGGAACTGTGGATTGAAAGGTTTCTAAAACATACTGTAATGCAAGTGACTAACACTGACATTTGTTTCCATTCAAGGATGTGACTATGAGATCCTGCCTTCTAGAAATGTGCCTGATGGCTCAATGGCTGTTCCACTTGGAATTAAAAGGACATATGAGGACTCTGAGGAGGATGATGATGATGATGATGATGATGAGGGACTGTCCTATCCAAAACGAGTGAAACTCATTGAGGTCCCACAACCAAAGATAGCTGCAGCCAGTAGTGATGGATTTACATATATGGGTAATTGTTACATATCCATACGTTACATATATGGTATACAATACAATGGTCTTACAGTCGGTAATCATTTATTTCGGACTATTATCGGATAATAGACTATTTTATATGCATTATGGTTATGTATATAAAATAGTCAACATCTGAAATGTATCAAAAAAAGTTAATCAAAGTTGTCCTGAGACAAGAACACATTTTGGTATTAAAGGGATACTCCACCGTGTTTTCATATTAAACTATGTTTTTCCCTTACCTAAGACGAGTTGATACATACCTCTATCGTCTCAGTGCGTGCACTCAATCGCTTTGGCGCGCGGTGACACTTTGAAAGCACTTAGCTTAGCCCATTCATTCAATATGGGCCAAGCAGAGATGCCACCAAACACCTCCACATTTTCCCTATTTAAATACAGTTACTCGTG
The DNA here is from genome assembly GCF_003368295.1 of Carassius auratus. Lineage (NCBI taxonomy): Eukaryota > Metazoa > Chordata > Actinopteri > Cypriniformes > Cyprinidae > Carassius > Carassius auratus. The sequence goes on from NC_039262.1 coordinate 10,086,389, forward strand.
TAGTGTAACTCGACCTAGGACGGTAACACAAAACAAAACGTTGCGCTTTTCTAAGCATGGCAAGTGCTTGTAAGGACTTCGTCTTGGCGCAGTAATATCTTCAAGCGTGAAAAATCCTCTCACCGGCCCCTGCTCTCTCTAATGAAGATATTACTGTGCCAAGACGAAGTGAAGTTTTGAGGGAGCGTGCATTCGGCATGCTGACTGCAGGAATGTCCACCAGAGAGCTGTTGCCCATGAATTTAATGTTAATTTCTCTTCTATAAGCCATCTCCAAAGGCGTTTCAGAGAATTTGGCAGTACATCCAACCGGCCTCACAACCGCAGCCCACGTGTAACCACACCAGCCCATGACCTGCACATCCAGCATCTTCACCTCCAAGATCGCCTGAGACCAGCCACCTGGACAGCTGCTGCAAAAATCGGGTTGCATAACCAAATAATTTCTGCAAAAACTCAGAAACCGTCTCAGGGATGCTCATCTGCATTCTTGTCGTCCTCATCGGGGTCTCAACCTGACTGCAGTTCATCATCGTAGCGGACTTGAGTGTGAAATGCTCATATTCGATGGCGTCTTGGCACTTTGGAGAGGTGTTCTCTTGATGGGTGAATCCCGGCTTTCATTGTACAGGGCAGATGGCACACAGCGTGTATGGCATCGTGTGGGTGAACGGTTTGCTGATGTCAAAGTTGTGGATCAAGTGGCCCATGGTGGCAGTGGGTTTATGGTATGGGCAGGCATATTTTATGGACAACTAAGACAGATGCATTTTATTGATGGCATTTTGAATGCACAGAGATACCGTGATGAGATCCTGAGGCCCATTGTTTTGCCATTCATCCACAACCATCACCTCATGTTTCAGCATGATAATACAGCGCCCCATGTTGCAAGGATCTGAACACAATTCCTGGAAGCAGAAAACATCCCAGTTCTTGCATGGCCAGCATACTCACCAGACATGTCACCCATTGAGCATGTTTGGGATGCTCTGGATCGGCGTATATGACAGTGTGTTCCATTTCCAATCCCAGATTTAGACAGATTTGTGAATAATATTTGAGTCAAATCATAAGCTGAAATCTTGAGTTCAGCTCATGAAAATGGGGGCAAAAACAAAAGTGTTGTATTTATACACATACAGTATATGTTACAATATTTAAAAATAATAGACTATAGTGTTGTATGGTTTTACCATAGTAAGCTGTTTATTGCATTTATACCATAGTAAAACGTTTTATGCATTTGTTACAGGTGATGCTGTAGTAGTATACACCGATGGCTGCTGCACAGCCAATGGGAGAGCAGGAGCACGTGCAGGAATTGGTGTATATTGGGGTCGTGATCATCCACTGTAAGTCATCTCTGATTAAAAGCATTCTAAAAAAACACCTTCAATACCTTCATATCCAATTTCTGGTGTGCCCTGTAAACAGTTTCACTGTTTTGTAAGTGTCAATTTTTTTATTTTAAATATTTTGTTTCCCAAGTAATGTGGCTGAGAGGCTTCCAGGAAGACAGACCAACCAAAGAGCAGAACTGCAGGTAAGAACATTTGAGGTGTTCACAAGCAGTGTTCGTTCTTAAACCCTATTATCGATAACCCTATCCGTAAACATTTCATCACAGGCTGCTTGCAAGGCACTTGAGCAAGCCATAGAAAATAATTTTAAAAAGGTTGTGATATACACGGACAGCAAGTTCACCATTAATGGTATGTGCTCCCTGCTGTTCTGTTCAAATACATCTAAATACTATAGATCTCACACACACACACACACTCATACATACATGCAACTTACAAATAGTAATTTTGTGTTTATTTATTTGAAATATTTGTGCAATTACTTTTTTTGCTTTCCAAAGGCATTACAAGTTGGGTTAAGACTTGGAAGTCTAATGGCTGGAGGCTTAAAGGTGGTGGTGCCATAGTCAACAAGGACGACTTCCAAAAGCTGGATAAACTAAACGCAGAACTTGAGGTCGTATGGGTAAGTTTTTTCTGTACTCGCAGTGATGTACAATATGGCATCTACTCATCAGTTTGTGCATTTCAAGCATGATGTCCCAATCTTTGTGTGTCAACAATCTTTTGGGATGTAAAAGTGCAGTTGTAGACTTTTACTCTATCATTTTTGATAAGAGCACACAAAGAGAAATCTCTGCATAATTTTAGCTGATGCAGGTAATTAAGCAGGGAAAGTAATATCAGAGCAGATGATATATTAAGAATGCTGTGGTTTATAGCCATTATATTTTCTGGAAGTAATCTTTAACTCCTTCTGAATGCAGGATAGTGAATATACTCTATATTCTTGTTCAAAATCTGGTATTGATGTAAACTGGCTGGAAACTATAGTTCCTAGTACTTTACAATCAAACATGAGAGTGTCAGAAAAAAGTCAAGCTCCAACAATATTAAATCAGTATCCAAGTATTAAATCTAACAGACTATATCAGAACTTTGAGAAATCGAGAAATACCTTCAGGCTACAATAGCTATTTATTATCATTTTGTTTCATAATCACATTAATATTAGTTTTTTTTTTTTAAGAAATAGTTTTTCATATTTTGCTACAATTTTTTTGAGGACCGTGTATCCATGTCAGAACTCTGCTGCTCACGTTCAGATGTTCTCATGCATGCTTGGCATCATGCAATGAGTGATGAAACCAATGTATTGCATGGCCAGTGGAATGACTACAACTGAAGAAATGTACCATTTTTCTTATTCTTCATCTCTAGATGCACATTCCAGGTCATGCTGGCTATACAGGCAATGAGGAAGCAGACAGACTGTCCAGGGAGGGAGCAGCAAAGCCCTCGTGTTAGTCCACTGTTGCCACGTTCATTTTATAATGTGTCATTTTGTTTTAGGTGCCTAGGATAAGTTTGTAGTTTGTTTACCCTCGATGGCTAATGCACTTTTTTTTCTTTTTTTTTTTTTTTCTTTTGTTGGGCTAGTGTTCTAAACAACACTCGAAAACAAGATTTCTTCTTTTCTGAAGAGCAGTGCTTATCCAAAATGTTTGTTTTGATTGTTCTGTCAATTAAATTGTCATATATATTGTTCCTGAGATTGATTGCTGGTACTCATTTTCCCATCTCTCAGAAATATAAGCACTTAGAACATTTTTGGGATCCATTACAAGTGACACAAATAATTGTAGTGAGTGTACCGGTTAAGTCTCCAACCTGGCTAATATTCTGCCACCGTAATGTATTATTGATTCTTTATCTCTGAATGCATCATCTTGCTCTTATTTTCAGCAAGGTGTTTTCATTTCAGTTAAGAAATGGTCATGGCTGTCAAATGCACCAGTGCTGAATTGCCTCAGTATGAACAGCAGGAGTCAGTGCAGTTCATGCTGAAAACTTAGAGTAGAATACAGATTTTATCTTTACAAAAATCTAGCTGTGCTCTCTTATTACTGAGCCTGTCCCATCTTCACCTGTGATATTTTAAATAAATGATAGGGATATTCAGATTTTATTGTTTTTAGTACTATTTCAGTTTTCTTCATAGCTCAGGAGAACTTTATCCAATTCACTTTATCCAGTTAATAAAACTATGAAAATTATTTACATAGAAGGCTTTCAAGGAAACATTTTCAAGGAATATTTTTTCCCCAAAAATGAAAATTGTCATTTAGTCATGGTCAAAATCATTCTGTTTTTTTTTTTTTTTTTTTTTTTTTTTTTTAAGTATTAAGTCGAGATGTTTTATGACTACAGGTCTCATCAAAATACCACTGAGGAAATGAAGGTCATAAAGGTTTGGAAACACATGAGGGTTAGTTAATTATGACAGAATTTGCATTATATAGTGAGAACAGTGGGAACCTTGGCCTGTTCATGTTTAGTGCTCCAGAAATTCTCTTAGTGCTGTCAAGTTATAACGGTCCTGTCCGATTCTCTGCTTTAAGCCTGTGTCTAGACAGATGCCTTGAGTGTTGTCTTAAATACAGATAAGCTGCACAGCAGGCTGAGGAGGAGTGAAGGCATCTTCACTTTCATGAAATAAACAGGTGAGAATCTCAACACTAGGGCCTCAGCGCAGTCCGTCCTGACCTTCGCCTGCAGAGCTCAGCTCCTCTGAATTCCCGCTGAGATCCAAGACCTTCAGAGCGGGATGTGCGGTCAACAGTTATAGGTCAGGAGACTCTGATTGTCCTTGCCTGGTGAAAACAAGGAGGATTTAGTGCTCATAACCTTCACAGCTTCAAGTTTCTTAAGCCTATCTTGTATTGCAGATCGTCTCTTTGCAAGTCTTATTGTTGGATCTGAAGATTAGAACTATCCTCAAGTCTAATGGGGGATGTAGATTAGCTCATTTTGTAATATTTATGGAAGTTAGCTGTTCCAACTGGTAACGTTTAGAACTCATCTGAAAGCTATTTGATAATCAAACACGGTGATAATTTGTTGGAGATTAAGGGAAGGAGGAGGCACACCAAAAACACCCCATCATTACAGCACATCTGGTCTCTGCTCTCTTCAGAAACCATGTCACAGCTGACTCGGGCCCTCAAATCTGGAAGGAAGTGTAGGGGAATTAACACTAATGAATCCAACAACCACACGATGAGGCCTCTTTGTGCAGGGACTTCAATGGAAGCCACATTCGGAGCAGGCACAGCGAGGCACAATCAAAGGCACCGGCAAGCCGTTACCACGGGAGCAAAGCTGCAGCTTGTAACCGAACAGACATCTGTTTCCATGACAGCTGTCTGGAACGGCATCAGCCTAACTAACTGCTGCCTCAGAACTAGTCTGACTGTTTGATATCTCTTGCGATAAAGACAGAGAAGATTCTGTCAGATACCCTCGTCGCTCGTTGTTGTGATGCGCTAATGCGAAGAGAGAAGTTTGCATTTGTGTTTATTTTGTTGGTCTTTGAAGCTGCCGGAATCAGAGACTGCAAAATAGTGGAAAAGAGAAGAAACGCACCCGAGAGAAGTAAACATACGGAGCAGACTACCGCGGTGTTCTCGACGGAAGCCGCTTTCGCGAGCGGTAAAGGAAAAACAACTTAACTACAAGTTAAGCAACAACTTTTCTGACATAATGTTGGTTACAGCAAAATTTATTTTCACCCTTCCCTTCTTTTCTTAAACAGGCTAATCTGTTTTTACACTGAGGCACTTAAAGTGAAGTGAATGGGGCCAAATTTGTAACGTTAAACATTAAAACTGTAGCCTATAGCCACCAAACGTGGACAATATGCATGGTAACACGGTTTTAGTGTGGAAAATATCAGTTTTATCCAATTTTGCAACTATAAACTACAAAACGTCTGTAAAAAAATAATTTAAAAAGCCTTATGGGCATGTACCCAGATAGCATACATAACTGGGCTTCATCTGGGCCAACTATGGCACATCTGGCTCAGTTCTGGCAGCGGCAGAGGTTATATGGGCCATCTCTGGCCCACACACATCAAGCCGGTTTTAGTTTGAGTTGTGGCATGCTGTTTATGGGCCAGATCTGGCCCGTGTGCAACAAACCGGCTTTAGTTTAAAATGCACGTTTTAACAGAAAATGTAACATTAGGCTGTTACTATTACAAAATCATAAGCTTAATTTCTGTTTACATTATATTTTCTGTTTTCTAACTGACTATTTTCCTAAAGCATCTTAAGGATCTTATTGCGAACAATCCATAATTTTCCCCGTAACTTTTCATTACAATGTTATAACTTGGTCTTCCAGTGAAATGGCAGATTATCTTGTGACATACATAACTTAGCCAATTTGATGTGTAAAACCAAGTCACATTTCGTTTTTCTTTTTCAGTATCTTTTTCTTTCACTTGGATGTACATGACAAGGATTCAGTGATCTGTCGCTACTTCAGTTACATATTAAATAAAAAATTGCTCGCATTTGCTTCCATATTAACTGCCACACTGTAGCGTAAATTTTTGCTTTGAAAAATGAAATCATAATTTCTGTTATCAGTGTAATTACACATGCTGTTGATTTAACATAGCTTGCACTAACACAAAATGTTCCATTAAATAGGCCAGTATTTCTAGTTCTACATGGTTGACACCTGTCTGGTGGTCTGCTGTTTGCCAGGGCAGGGCCTGCCCTCAGAGAGGGGCTTGACAAGGTGAGCTCCAGCACTGCGGCACTCTGCAGCTTTTATTCTCGTTCTCTCTCTCACTCCACCCTCCCTATCTCTCAGACAGAACACCTGCTTAGGAGCTCTCCAAAACCATCACTAGACTGAGATACCACCATAGCTAGTGTTTAATAAGCATTGCACATATCCTGTGCAATCTGTAAGTCTTTTACTGTATGTGCATCGAACACAAAGTCCTTGACCCTAATAGTGCAGATGGCCGTGCTCTGAACTGACACTTAAATCAGTGAGCTCAGGAGAGTCTGTCGTGTCGCCTGGCCTTCAGGCTGCCTCAGACTGTGTGCGTATGAGACTGACTCATCAAGCTACCAGAAGACTCAATTTAATCCCACAGCAGGAGATTCATTCTCTTAAAGCTGAAGTTCCCCATCACGTGCTCGCTGATGAGGCGGCCGCAGCACCTCCTCACACATAACCAAAGTGAGCCAGCCGTGCTAGATTTTTAATGATACATTTGTCAAGCAGCTACCGAGCAATATTTTCAGCATTTGTAAGGAGAAAAACAAAAGGAACATCTGTGTCTCTGTCATCCTTACTTGCAGAAGGAGTTAGATCATTAAGAAAATCTTATGTAGTTCTTTCTTTCTGTATTTTTTCTTTCTTTATATTTTTCTTTTTCTTTCTTTCTTTCTTTCTTTCTTTCTTTCTTTCTTTCTTTCTTTCTTTCCATAGTTTTGAAATTCTGTCCTCCTATCTGTATTTCTTTCTTTTCTTGTAGTTCTTTATTTCTCCAAGTGTTTGACACTTACATTTTTCTCTTAATCTCACTTTTAATTACAATTGCCATTACTCAACTGGTGCTTTTAGTGGATGTATAAAGTCACTTATGCAGGTCTCCTATAGCAGGTTTAGTTCTTAAAATTGGTAACTTACAATTGGTAAGTGTCCAAATACTTTTTTTTTTTCTATATCTATTTAAAATATTACTTATTTGCTTGTGCTCTCTGTCTTTAAAATGAAACCAAATCAGTTTTTGATATTTTCTTATATAATGCAAAAATAGTCAGATATGTTCTTTAGGTCTTCACCCAATCTTTGGGGCCACTATATGGTATAGTCATAGTTTGTAGTCATGTGGAAAGAAATTTGTTTGTAAATTATTATTATTTTTTTTTTGTAAGATTTCCAGAAGAATCAAACTCACTTGCTGCTATTGTTACCAGATGACCATCTCAGTCCTCATCTTGATGAGGCTGCCAGTCAGATTTGGCATGCTCTCAACTGCCCTTGACCGTGAGACGAGATACCACAGAGAGGAAGAGACAGAGAGAGAGTTAGTGAGAGAAAGGTAGAGGGTTGACAAGGTGAAGAGCAAATGATGCCATTAAAGGCAACAGCTGCTTGCTGAAGCAGGGGCTGGACTAGGCAACCCTGCCACCCATAATGATAACAAGGTCAGCGGGGTCACACCGCTCAGCATCACACCGCCCTGCTCCCCCATCCATCAGTTTTCCCACTTCTAATTATGCAGCAGCCTTCTAACCAAGCATGTGATATTATTACAGAGATGAGACCCCCCTCTCCCTATAGATGCATAATGAAGAGCGAGTCGTCTGTGAAGGGATGTGGATTGTGCCGACAGCAAATGCAGGATCACTGAGATGGTGCTGCATTATAACATCGCGTTTTCAAGCACAAAAATTCACCATCATGGGCTTGTGAAGACATTACATCCTCATAAAGTTTTTCAGTTTATAGTCCTAAAACCCAAAAGAGAATAAGTTATGGAATTTCTTTTAGGAATTTTGCATGCAGAATAGCAACCACTGGTTATCGGATTCAGAAAATCACTTTCCTGTGGTGGTAGTCCTTATGTAGAAACTTGTTAGCGACTTACTTTTAAAAGCACTAAATGGTTTCATGCATGATGTCTGACTGTGCATAATTTAGATTGTGAAACAAAACATTAAAATCATTAATAATGTCCTTGAATGGATAGTTCACACCAAATTGAAAATATTTGGCCCATATTTACTCGCCTTCATTGTTGTTCCAAACCTATATGACTTTCCTTCTTCTGTGGAACATTTTTTAAATCAACAGTTTTTCTGTGAAGATTTTGACCCCACTGACATTCATTATGCTGAAAAACAGACATTCTTCAAAATATCTTCTCCTTAAAGCCCATCTGAAATTCCCAAGGAGAACTAGCCTTCCCTGTTGACTTAAAAAAGTGATATAATGACTGAAAAGGTCTATTTATTTGTTCCATTTCTGTCTGAACTGAAGCTTTGTAATTTCCTGAAGTTGTGTATATGTATAAAGCAGACATCATTTACTGAAGCAGAACAGCGTATTTTTAACCCACTTGTAAGGAATGGGACATGTGAATTTGCATGAGGAACACAGGATTGTATTAAACACTGAATCACGCTCGTGTTCCTCCCCTGGCACCTGAGGGGCTTTAGAAAATAACATCATAATTGCCACAATCAGCTCGTGAACCTGGGTTACCTCCATGCCCACAGCTCTGCCTGTGCACTGGTAGAGTCCCATGTTTAATCTTAATGAGCGTGAGATGCAGGCAGACACACTGTGGGGCGCAGGGCCCTGCTGAGCACCAGGGTATTAGCAGAAAAGAGAGAGAGAGAGCGAACAGTAAGAGAGCAGAGGAAGCGTGGAAAAACATGAAAAAAGATGAGAGCATAAGATTTAAAATGTTAGAGGGCTCAGAATACCTAGTTGGAGGATGTGAAAACAGGAAAGAGTTCTGTTGGACAGGAAGAATGGACAAAATGCCACAGATATTTAAATACTAAGGGGAAAATGCCCCAGTAGTGGATATATATATTTTTTTTTATATTATCTAACATTTGATTTATTACACAATATTTTATTATTGGCCTGTCTAGGTTTATATTTAGAATGATTTTTTGTTCTACTACAGTGTCATTTTTTTATTGCAACCTTTTCTTACAATTTCAACTTTTCAGATTCCAGATTTTTCACATTTGCATCTCGGCTAGATATTGACCTAATTTCCGGTTTAAAAAAAAACTGACCCGTTTGGCATTTCAGGTGCATTTAATCATGGTGGGGGAAATGGAATGATAGAGAGTTGTATATGCTAACAGGAACCAGACAGTTGATTAAAATTTATTCTAGCAGAACATATCTTGTGCATTATTAGCAGCTATGTTTTGGTATATCCATATACACCCATCATAGAAGATAAATTGCCTCTGAAAATCAATTCCAAGACACCTATTGCCCTTCAATAAAATGTTAATTTTTAATGTAGCGGTATATATAGTGATGATATACAGTAGATGAGAAATTAGTATGATAAAGACAAGGAGAGCACAGCTGCAAGTATTCAAGTGGTTAATAGGAGTTCTATGGTGCTGCGTTTCTTTCTAAAGCAAGCAATTGGGGGTCACATGATCAGTGACATCTTTTAAATGTTTTAAATGTGTGGTTTGCTTGATTGGAGTCACTATAGAAAAACAACAGGCAATCTGGATGCTGCTGAGAACAGCATGATATGAGTGTAAAATGAGAGAGAATGAGGAAGAGTGCTCTTGCGTTCAATACACAAGCTTAGGGAGCCTTTCTGCACCATCGCCATATTTTTCCCTTTTCCTCATTCGCATTGCAGAAGCAAAGAGGATGATAACTTTTTTTCAGTTGTTTTCTAAGGTATTGCTTGAATGGGGGGTGGGGTGTTAAACAGACCCAAATGTTGAATTTTCTTTTTTTTTTTTTCATGTTTTTATTTTGTCCTGTCTGCTGCTTTCCACAGTACAATGTTTTCAAAGCACAAGAATTTCCACTTGATTTTGTGGTGGTATCATCCATTCAGTGTTGTTAACATGACATTTACGTCTCAGGTGATTGATATGCATGGGAATGCTAATAGCTTTTCTCCAGGACAGTATCCGAAATCGTCCTGATACCCTCATTCACTATTTCTTTCCGCCGAATGTCCACTGAATTAATAAAAAAACTAATGAGTGAATTCAGACACTGCAATTTTCACAGCGTTCAGTTTATATTCTTTAGTTGCATCATTTGTATATTCATTATTGAGTTGCATTATGACATTGAAATGATAATAACCGCTATGGTTTTGGACACCATTACAAATGGTTGTCTCATATAGTGTGCTAAATGAGTGTATGAGGGGCAATTTCAGAAAAAAAACAAGGGATTAAAGAGATGTGCATTAATTTCCAACTGATACAATGATATGAAATACTCAATGGTGCCCCTTGTCTACCATCTGACTTATCAAAACCAGCTCTCAGACTGATTTATCCATCATCTCACTCTCTCTTTCTAACTAATCTTCCACTCCTAGCCAGTTATGGATAAACGACAGACCGTAATCTCCTGACAGGCAGAACCGAACTATATGAAGGCAGTGCTGTAGATAATACAGGCAAGTTATGAGAACTCAGATGCTGGCTAGTCTGAGTCTCTGCAGCTCATCAGCAGACAGCAGAGCCTGCCTTCAACTTAATTAGCTTCCCCTGAGATCCTCCTCTGACGGCATCAACCTGAATGAACAGGCACATTTAGTGGATGTGTGTGTTTGTGTCTGTGTGTGTGCGCGCGTGTGCGACAGAAAGAAGGAGAGAAAATGACAGAGTGTGCCAACCATGTCCGGTCAAGTGAACGGAGAAGGGGCACCATTATCAGTCCATCAGATGTGAAGGAATGTCTCCTCGTCGGGGGGCTGGGTCTCAGAGCAGTCCTGACATGCAACGATAGATGGAGGGAAGAAAGGGAGAGAGAGAAAGAAGAGGGAGTGGGGTTGATCTTGGCCCACATCTAGCTTTGCAGCAGGGAAAATGCAAAGAGAGGGAAGGAACATTGTTTCCGTTTCTTCTATGAGATGAGTCAGAGGGTTTGTTGTGCCTCATTTTCTATCTCGGTGGAGCATGGCCTTCTACAACACAACTGCACCAAGCTTGTGGGCAAAAAACAGCGGGCAGTATAGCATGCTGTTATTTTCTTTTAAAGACATATATTTCCTTATTCCCATATCTCTTAGAAGTTGAAAAGAGGTGACCATTATCTATTCTTGGTTTCTCATTGACCATGTAACAACATTACAATATTGCATATTTTAGGTGTTGGTAATGGTAATATATCATCAAACGCACCATGTCTGATGGTCTTTTCCTGTCTAAGTAGATGGGTTCTTGTACGTCCCCATCCCCCCGTGCATGTCAAAACACTGATGTCATATGGACTATTTTAATGACAGCTTACGTTTATTGGCCTTGAATGTAGTAGTTCTTTTGCGGTCTAGCAGGGTCAGAAAGCTCTCGGATTTCATCAAAGATATCTTAATTTGTGTTCCAAAGATAAAGACGAAGGTCTTATGGGTTTGGAAAGACATGAGGGTGAGTAATTAATGATAGAATTGCCATTTTTGGGTGAACTATCACTTTAAGACTAAGATGCAAATGTTAGCTATAGCACAACCAAAACTCTTAAAATGTTAAAAGTGTAGTAAGAGCAATCACTTTACCGGTGTTTCTGCTGTATAACAGAGCTGCGGCTCTATGAGTGTTGTGTTTGTCCTGCACTTTCTGCCTTTCTGAATGAATGCTCCACCCCTGCTGATCTACTAGTGCCCAGAGTGTCTGCTGTGGCCGCTGTGCCTGCTGTGACCCTGCGGATAACTTTGTGGTGACCGAAACCACTGCTGATTGATCATCAGAGAGAAAGAACGAGAGAGCGGGAGGGGCATTCCACCCATATATAATGTTAAGCTGCCAAGTTGAGCAGATGGCACAACTCAGTGCATGAGTATGCATCAATTCTCCCTCTCTCTCTCTCTCTCTCTCTCTCTCTCTCTCTCTCTCTCTCTCTCTCTTTCTCTCTCTCTCTCTCTTTCTCACACACACACACACACACTCACTACCAGCAAACATTATAAAGGTCATTAGGGGTGGGCCAGTACTCCTGTTTACTTCATGTTTTAATATTGCATGTTTACCAACTCTAAGAGCTTAACCTCTAGTGGCCAAATTTCTGTCGTGCTATTTATTTTTATTTTTTTATTATGTATGAAAATTTATAAAAATTTATAATATAAAAGGTCACACTTCATTTTAAGGTCCAATTCTTGCCATTAACAAACCATTAACTACGCCTTTTGCCTCATTAAACTGCTAATTTCCTGCTTATTAGTAAGGCAGTGGTTAAGTTTAGGTATTAGGTAGAATTATGAATGTACAATATGGTCATGCAGAATATGTGCTTTATAAGTACTAATAACAGCCATATGTTAGTAAGAGGCATGCTATAAGCAACTAGTTAATTTACCATAAAAATATCTAAAATATTATATAAAATTAATATTATAATAATTTCTGAATGATCAAATAGTACTGACTTCAGCTTCTCCATCCCAGGAATACATTTTATTTTAAATATATTAAAATAGACAACAGTTCTTAAATTGTTACCATATAAAAATATCTAAAATATTATATAAAATTAATATTATAATAATTTCTGAATGATCAAATAGTACTGACTTCAGCTTCTCCATCCCAGGAATAAATTGTATTTTAAATATATTAAAATAGACAACAGTTCTTTAATTAGTAATACTATTTCACAAAATTACTGTATTTTAATCAAATAAATGCAGTCTTGGTGAGCATAAAGGACTTCTTTCAAAAACATTCAAACATCTTAATTATTTCTAAATTTTGACCAGAGATATGTACTGTAGACCTATATGTTATTTCTATATGTTATCAAAATCAAAGGAAGAACTTGGTCTGTTGTTTACTTTATTTTACCACAGATTCATTTACAAACATGACACGGTTCGACATTCAAAAAATGGAAACTAAATGACAATGCAGTGCTGGCTATATTTAATCTGACAGTAATGTTGCAGCACACATGTTTTTATTATGTGGCCATTATTGCTTTGTCTGTTAAACAGATCATTTGAAATGAGTATTTTTGCATTTTTAACCTAAATTACAGCAGCGTCCATCTATGAGGAATGTACACTGTCAAAAATACACAACTATAAGCCAACCATAGCAGTGAGCATTTACATCCAGTCTACAATCCACTATCTCTATTCAAACAGAGCATTCTGATGAGGGCGGTCAAAAACAGGACAGAAAATAGCATATTCTAAATTATGAAGTCTTTTGATATAAAAAATCTTGATAACATTATAAGTGGACCTCATAGCAAAATAAAAAACAAATGCACTTTATGTCCCTTTTAAAGAAATAGCAAACTAAAGATATTTTAACAATCATTCCACCCATTTGTAATTATCTGTTTACCCTCATGTCTTTTTCCATCCAAACCTTTTTGTTTTTGTCCACACAATTAAAGTTAATGTGGGCCAACATTCTTCAAAGTTGTGTTTCACATTATAAAAAAGTCATCCACGTTAGGCATGACATCAAGGTAAAATGTTTGTATGTGTTCATTTTTTGAGGAATGTGTCAATTTAGTGTATTATTTGTTTAAGCAGTTTGTCTAGTGTCATGACTTCGATATGATCAGATAACAGTTTATCATCATTTTATATAGAAATCCATGTCAGCATTCACATAATTTGTCCTGCAGCTATCATATGCAGCAACTTGCAGCCTTTACATCTTTAAATTGGCATCTTTATGTAGCAGAAACAACCATATTCCTTTGTTGATTAGATTTACGCGCAGATCGCTGCCAGACACAGCCAGGCTTGTGTAAGCATCTGTGCCCACTTCTGGCCCTGGCATGGCGAAGAGCGGCTGGCACGAAGCGAACTGGTGTTGATACAGTAGAAGGTGTGCGCCGCAGGTTCAGTCAGGCTGGAGAGGAGCAGAGCAGTATGGGTAGCATGAGGTCATTCAACCGCTGCCCATTCATCAGCCTGCGCCACCAAGCCCCATAGCTCCTCTGTCACCTTGACAACACAGCCCACAGCAACCTGCCCTGCGTGAAACCTAGCTATTGATTTCTTTCACTCGTTCTCACTCTGTATTCAGCCGTTCGTTATTTCTCTCCCTCGTTCTCTTTCCCCTCCTCGCCACAACGTCCCTTTTCCTGTTTCTAGCTCTTTATACTACCACTAACATAAATGAGCATTGTCTTTGTTGATTTGGGAGCCGATTAAATTAAAAATGGTAGTAGAGTCTCGATCAGAAAAGCTTTCTCTCTTGGTTTGGCTCCAGGTCTGAATCAGTCTGACATGACAAGCAGGAGAGTAAAGAAGTGCCATTACCAACTGAGGGCACTGCGGCATTTCAGATGGAAAGCCACTAAGGGAGAAAGAGTGGGAGGCCAGTACTTGAAAGATTCCCTGCTAATGGGATGGGATACATGGGATCACATGCAGCAGTGCACACGCACCCAGTCTTGTGTTGCCAGGTTTTACTAAACAGCCAAAGGTCTGGTTCGTATAGCAGTGTATTCTGGCAAAGACCCATCCACTTAAACAGTCTAATGTATAGCAACCAGTCATGGTGTGTTCTGGTTTTACCATGGTTTTACAACAATATAGACAATTGTGTGGTTGTACAAATACTGAAAAAAGAGAGAAAATGTGTGTAGACTGAGAAAAGGATTCTGTCAAAATAATAACTGATTTGACATGATCCGAAAATTAAGGAGAACATATACAGTAGAGAATAATCTCAGTAACCTGTAAACATGATTTTGTGGACTGATAAAAAGCCCTGTATTCCTTTAGTCTTGGACGTTGTTTGAAGTCAGCCAATCAGATTAACCATAGCCAGACAGAAAAAGTTATTTCCAGTTTGCAATTAGTTTATATATATAGTCATAGATGAAAATGTCCTTGATATTTTGTAAATATTTGTCTTATTTAGTAGTCCATTTAAAAAGTTAGCGTTACTTTTAAAAGTTTAGTATTCCTCTTGCTTTACACTACAGGTCAGTTACTATATAAACATTTATTTTTATTATTATTTTTTGGAGGGGGGGGGGGGGGGTGCGGGGGCTTACCAAGGTTTCATTTATTTGATGAAGAACAGTAAAACTGTAATATTGTGATAATTCTTTATTATTATTTTGGCCATTACTCCATTCTTCAATGTGATATTATTACTCTTTAGAAATCATTCTAATATGCTGATTTGCTGTTTAATTATTATTATTATTATTATATAATTACATTTATTTGAAATAGAAATCTTTATCAATTTACTGCTTCCTTGCTGAATAAAAGTATACATTAAAAATTACTTACCAACCCCATACTGCATGGTTGTGTGTCAGTAATCTGCTTGACTAGAGTTTCGATTGTGTGTGGATGCACTGTGGACATCCATTTACTGTTTACTTTTATTTTAGATTAAAATGTTCTTATTTTTTCTTAAAAGCAATGAACTCGCATTGCAAAAACAACTGGCTTTCTTTCTCATTTCACTCTCTGCTTTTTCCAAAGCTGAGTCTGACCCCTGCTGAAATATTAGGATGCACTGAGCTTAAGGTCAAGTTTAGTCACTTGTCTACCAGCTTTGTGGGTTTACAAATCAATACGTGACATGTCAGCAGCAGGAGCGTCCTTGCCCATAGTGCGTTGAGCTCAGAGTACTAAAGGTTAATGTACATTTGCTTTTCTAACAGTGGCATTGATTTACATCAGTGTAACATGTGAGAAACATAGCAAAGTTGGTGAAATGCAACAGCAGATGCATGTCCTGCACTGGAAACAGAGAGAACCTCTCGAAGCGAGACTGTCAAAGGGAAGAGTGTAAAGCTGTGCCCTTGTATTATGACCTTTTCCTCTTTCGTTAGTATTGAGCGCCCATCTCCCCTTCGCCTGAACAGCAGCCGTCTGGCCTGCCCACTACTCCAGTGTCATCCAGTCTGACTCATGGATCTTTATTAAATGTTAATCAGCCTCCTACAGTCTCAAACTAGAAGGATTTTACTCTCGCTCCCTCCGATGTGGGGTTGCTCTCCTTCACCCAGCTCTCATCCTTTTCTCATCCATCTTTTTGAGAGCATTAGAATTTGTTTTATGTTGTTTTTGTTTGTTTGTTTTTGGTAAAGTTTCCAAATGTATTCGTTTTAATAGAAAAATAATTTCTCACAGGAGATATGTTTATCAGAAAGTGTGCTGATGACTAGCTAATCAGCACACATATAATGAAAGAACCTACGTAGACTGGTTGTTTCATCTTAATTTAAATTTTGTTTGAGAACCCCTGGCATGAACTTTTGGCCATTCTTTGCATATTGGGCATACCATGAATTTATCAGCTAGTGTTCCAAATTTCAATATAAGCAAATCCGTAATCTGTATTTTAATACAGAGAAAATAAAAGGTTAAAAAGTGGGAAGTTGACAAAACCAATATATACAGCTGAAGACCAGCTAAAAATATAAAACCTTGTCACAAGGAGGCGATAGTGAGGCTGACCGAAAGTGAGCATCCCCTTAGTTCACTTGACATTTTGGATTATTGCAGAAAATAACCTGTGACCAACAAACATTTATGATTCTTTACACTTTTTGTTCATGCTAATCTTAACCTAGGTAAAGTAAAAAGTAAAAGCAAAAAGCTAAACATAGGCTATTAAAGAAAGTTTAATATCAAATATTTGGTCCCACTTTATATTAGGTGGCCTTACTACTGTGTACTAAGATTTAAATTAATAATTTGGTACAATTCACTTATTGTGTACATACATGTTTTTACATTGTACTTATATTTTTTTCAAATACCTATATGTAATTACATCTGTAATTACTATTGACCCATCCCTTACACCTTAACCTACCCTTAAACCTACCCATACCACCATACCTGCCCTTAACCATACCCGTATCCCACCTCAATAGCAGCAAAAGTATTTTGCAATACAATATGAAACAACAAGTACTTATTTTTGGAGGCAAGTATATCATAATCAAGGCCACCTAATATTAAGTGTGATTGAATATTTTGCAAGACTGTGAGTGTAAACACAAAGAAGTGAACTACTGATTAGATTAATTTAAAATACATGCCATAGAATAAAACATGAGAATACATCTTAAGTTTGTGTTAGCCACAGACCTAAGTAATTTAAGCAAAATCCCATTGACTAAAATGCTAACTCGTTTCTAGGATTTGGCCTTCAAAAATATGTCACCCTTGCAGTGCTCTATTGGCATGCTTTGTAGTGGGCATAACTTGGAATGTGTCTGGTTTATATTTAATACGGATAGATACATTTGCAAACAACATCTTTCTTTATAAACTGCCATGCAAAGCAGTGTTGATTTTGTGTTATTTGTAGGTCTCGCTGATTGAGCAGTTGAAGCAGCCTGTTGTGGACGCCATCACACCAGCATCCAAACGCACCATATGCTGCCGACCATTACTTTGGTCTTCTCTTCAGCGAAGTTTGAAAGGTTTAGGTCTTACTTAAGCTCTCTTAACAACCAGTTTGGCATTAATACCATTTACGTCACTCTCATTCACAGCTTTTGTTGCAGTAACTCTGCGCTCTATGACTCTCCACGCAGTAACTTCATTTCCTGATGAATTCTGAACCACTTCCAAGCGCAATGTTGTTTCAGTCTCGTCCAGATGACCGCCTGAGTTATTTCAGTGCGTGCGTACACCCACTCACCATCAGCACTATTCTACTGTAACACCTCCACTAATGATTCTTTCATGTAGACGTAACGGTGGTGATTATACCGGCTAATTCTTGATTATTTCACAAGTGATTATCCTGATTTTGACAATTGTCATTTACATGCAACGCAGTGGATTATGTTGAAAAGCAGATATTTAAATCTTTTTAGAGTTGCTTTTCATAGAAAGATATTTTTCCCTGTTTTCAGATGCATATATATAGAGATTGTGTCATCTTAAAGATGTGTCTTTAAATGATACAGAAAGAAAGAAAGGGCGAGAGAAAAGGATCAGGGATGGTGTCGCTGCAGGGCTCCAGGGATTGATTGATGGCAGCCGTATTTACGCCATCAGGTTCCCTGTGTGGAGCCAAAATGGCTGCCTGTTCCCACCGTGAGTACAGGCGCCCCCCGCTGCCACAGCGAGCTAAAAAGCACTCTGACTTAGAACCGTAATGAAAGAGAAATATGAGCAGAACTCACATTTTAAACTTTGAGAAGCCAGGAAAATTTGCTGTGATTCCTTGCGAGTTTGCAGGTGCTAGAAGTTGAAGTAGGCATTATTATAAAGCTTTTTAAGCCCCGTCTATCGTATGTTAGCACCAGAGTCTAGGTTCTGTTATGTATAAATTAACGCTTCACAATTCTGGGGAAAATTGTGATCGCAATTTTCTGATAAAAAGTGCAATTGTGATTCTGTTTTTGTTTGTTTGTTTGGTGTGCTCATTTGTAGAGCTGCACAATTTTGCCAAAAAATCTTCATCGAAACGATGATAAATTAATCTATACGATGATGATGATTATAGTCAAATTGATATGTAATTGAAACATTTATGCTAAACCTTTGAGCCCAACATTTTTATTTGTGTAATAACAATAATCATAAAATAAATTAAATGTTAAAATATTATTATTGTAATATTTTACTGTAAAAAAATGTAAGTTTAACTATTAAGTATTTAAGAGACTACTATTATTAAAACAGTAATAATAATTTTAAAATGCTTATATTTGTAGGTGTCTTAATTTCTTAATTTTCAAATGATAAAGTTTTTAATGCATAGAGCATTTTATTGACGACAGCTGGTTTGTGCTTACAAGTTTGTGAAGATGGTTGGTGTACGTTGTGCTCCTTAATGTATAATATAACTGACCCAAAGTAATGTGTGAACCAAGATGCTCAGAGATGCTGAAAACACTGGATCATGAGCTGCTTGTGTGTAAGGGGACACAGTGCTGTGCTTCACTCTGAAACACACAACACATCAATTTAACTAAATCACGGCCTTTGCAATTTGATAATTTGTTTTATTTTGATGAATCGTGCAGCCCTGGTACTAATCCAACTCCTGGGACTGCTGCATTAGAAACAAGGCCTGAGCATGGCTATATCAGGGAAATAGAGAGGTACTGCCATTCCAGTTTGATTAAGATTTAAAAGTTGCAACCAGCTCCAAACTGAAGTACATACAAACTGAAAGTGCAGCAGTCTTGAGCTTCCTGTCATCAGTATTCCTCCTGTGGGGCTTCCTAGCCGCAGTTCCATGGTTATGCTGCAGTTAAGCACTCTCTCACTCTGTCTGTCGCTCTCTCATTCTCCCTCTCCCTGTGACTGTCGGTTTAGGGGGTGGGAGAGAAGGAAGTGACCTACATAGCACCGTTCCCTCGCCTCGGCTGTCTTTTGCATTTCAAGGGATAATGAATAATTTACAGCTCCTCTCCCTCCCGTGAAAACGTGACAGCCTTCAATACAATTAACGAATTTAACAAGCCCCGGTGACAATCAGTGCAGTGCCACTCATAGGACCCGGAAAGAGGCTTGGATCCAAGAGCCTGAGGCACATCACTGAAAAAAAAAAAGAGAGATAGAGAAAATAACAGTGCCACAGGTGAGACTTTATTGAGAGCATCTCACAGGAAGCTCAGTGGGGCTGTGCTGCGCACAAACATCAGAAAGGTTCTTACTATTCAACACAACACCAGCTAGAGAGGAGCAAACGCTTTATAGCGCAGCTACAGCAGAGTTACAGTATGCTTTAGTGAGCATAGTTTGTTTCTGCTCATGTTTGTGCACTCGCATGACTCCGGCAACAAGGAACATTATCAGGTAAAAGGGATATAAATTTGAACTGTGTTTTCCGGTTGGAGGTCAGGTGAAGTCAAAGATCTATGCCAGTGTCACCACTGCCCACCGCCTCGCTAGAAAACTTTGTTTATTTCTCTTTAGAAACAAACACGCGCACACTCGTGTCATGCGTCACGCACACACTGAATCGCTGGGGGAGTGTGTAATAGTTTTATCAGGGTGAGCACAGGCACACAAGTGCACTCCAGCCTGCAGCTATGGCTGGGCTCCATGGGAGAAAGTCAATTACGGCAGGATGAGCCAGCCCGGGGTGAACATATGGGAGAGAGATAACGCAGGCAAGATGGCGGCTACACACTCCCAGCAACCCCTGGTGCCCAAGTGTCGCGTGTCGCTCTCTGCCCTCTTCCATATTTACCTCACACCGCAGCACCAAACAAAGACCATCTGGAGACTGGTGAACACAAACGCAAATTCGTAGCAAAGCCAAGAAAAAATGAAAAGTTAGACCTTAAAGCTGCAGTCGGTAACTTTTGACGCTCTAGCGGTTAATAAACAGAACTGCTTGCGTGTTGCGGAAGGACATTGTAGCCGGAGCTACTTCTCTCTGTTTATGTCTATGAAGAATCACAAAGGTACTGGGTTACTCCGCCGCAGTACCCCTGAAGAAATCTAAAATAGTCTGAATATAAACACTTATTATAGGTGTACCCTAGTGATTCAGGACAGGCTAAAAACACGGTTTGGAAAATGGATTCATGGTGTACTTGCTTATTATATACATATTGTACACTTTGAACACATAAAAAAGTTACGAACCGCAGCTCTGATTGGTTGTTTCTTACCGGGAGCGGTAAGAGAAACTACATCTACATCTTTTAAAGCTGTTCTATCAGCTTTAAAAGATGCAGGGAGAATAAATTTGATCTTGATGTTTCATGAAAATTAATCATTTTAACTGTAGTAAAAGTGTAGCAACAATATTTTATCTTAGCTCATTGATTACCATTTGTATAACCACAGTTTCGCTACAAATACCATGTTTTAACTATGGTTAGTGTAACAAAACCACGGTTAATTTATGGTTACCTATAATTTATGGTTTAACTATAGTAACAAGGGTTTTTTGGTTTAAATAAAACCATGGTTCATTTTGCTAAGGGTTACCAGGCTTCCTAATTTGAATAATGATGTAGCCATCAGCTAGCTACTAGCTTGTTTATCTTATAAAAATGACTCACAAACAATAATTCTAATAAATTTGATGTAGTTACTTTAAGGGCTCCGATTATACCCTTTTTTGCAAGATATATATAATATAATATAAGTCTCAATTCTGTGAAGTTTCAGCTCAAAATACCCCACAAATAATTTGTTCTACCATTTTAAAAGAAATGCTCATTTTAAGTGGCAGCAGAAACGCACTGTTTTTGTGAATGTCTCTTTAAATGCAAATGAGCTGCTGCTCCCCGCCCCTTTTCCAGAATAGGACTGTTTCCTTTACAGCAGGTACCTCAGAAAAGGAAAAAACAACAACAACATCGGTTTGGATTTGATTATCATGACTACCATGCTGAAATCATGCTTTTTTTTTTTAACCATATAAGTTTAACCTTCTAATATATGGTTTTCTGACCACAGACATCCGAAGCACATGTACAGAAAGTGACTGTCACTTTTTATGTCTTATTGCACTTAAATTGTCAAATACACACAAGTTTATGTTAAAAACACACATACGTTATAAAAACACATTCGGTTATGTCTATGAAGGAGATTTGCAGATTAAGAGGTGGTAATATTATAATAAGATCCTTCTACGTCACAAGGAGAACAAAATCTGTGGTAAATTTTTTTCACATGCTTCCAGATAAAGGCTTACCAAAACAAAGTTACTGGGTTGGTAGATGCACCGGGGAGCCAATTATAACACTTAAACATGGAAAAAGTTAGATTTTCATATGTCCCCTTTAACTTAATATCTAATTGCTTGCTGCACCATTCTCACAGAATGATTTTAGCTAGATATATAACCTGCAATATAGTTGTTAGTTGGTCTAGCTAGCTATGCAGCACAAACCAGCTTGAACTACTATCACCATTTATGCTGATCTATCTTGTTTTGTTTTCTCAGCACTGAATTATTCAGCGTCTTGACAACCAGGGTATATCCTGAGGCCTGAATGTTTAGACGCTTAGCTGATAGTCTAATAATAATAACAGTTTCAGCAGCTTTAGCACTTATGGGCTTAGAAACCATCAAGCTTTGCTGCATTGTGTAACCGAGGAGAAGGTCTTTGTTCTTCTTTGCTTTCTTGTTTGTTTGTGGGTGATAGACTGAGTTGCGATTCACCGCACGTCTCATCATAGCCAGCTCTCAAACAATTATGATGAGAGAGGATGAGAAGAGAGTTGGCTTCGCTCTCTCTCATCCTCTTTTTGTGTTTGTCTCTCATGCATACATGGACGCAAACCCGTTCCAGTCCACACTTATCCCTGTTAAACGGACACAGAGAGCTGCCCGTTGGCACAGTGCACAAAGTGGCGGGGGGCTTGACAAAAATACCCTCTTCTGCAAAACCTTAAGTTCTTCACTGCTTTGGATTAGCTGTCTTCCATTTCATACTGTGCATGATGTAGATTGCTCCTACAACAGAAAACCGGGAGAGAGAGGGAGGAAGCGGAGAAAAGAAAAGCAGCACGTCAGAGCGCGAGTCTGTCAAAAAGCAATCAGCAGCGTGAGTGCCTCGCCTCCTGCAGACCGCTGATTATGGCATTAGGCTGAGCCCAATTCTTCCCCTTGTGAGGCAAATCATTCCGCCTGCAATAAAGGACTCTGAGACAAAGGAGAAGTTAATTAAGATTAATTAACTTTTTTTAATGATGCCTGTACACTAGAATTTGTGCGTGTGGCCAAAGGCGTTTTCAAGTATACTGCCATACCTTCATATTGTTCTGTTTCCCTCCCTTCCTCCCTCCCTCTCTTTTCTCTCTGCTTACCTTTGTTTTATTCCAGTTATCACCCCTTAGTTTTATTACGCTGTAAAAAGACTCTCAAGGACACATAACTAGTTAAAATCTGCATTGCTATAAATCTGTTTTGCCATGTTGGTTCGTATTTCTTCTTTGTCTGCTTCCCAGTCTTGGAATGTTACTCCACAGGCTTTAATGTGCGTGTCTTCAGAGCATCCTCAGTGGTTTTAATGAGCCCACAGCACTGTAAGAGCAGTAAAGGCAAATGAGACCCTCCAGCTTATTCCCCCTTTCTTTCCTCGTGGTCAGCTGAGAGTGGTTTCTTTACACTGTCTGGAATACTGCAGGCTCAGAGAGATCGTTCACAAGCGAAGAGCACGCCAGACAGATTTTATTTGAGATTGCATTGTGGTGCATGAGCACACAATGCAAAACACATGGTCTTAGCTAGTATTTATGTTTTGCTTTCCAGTCAATATATCAGAAGATCCTGAAAAATGTAAACTGTATTCACAGTACTATTCAAAACCGTGGGCTCAGTAGGATTTTTAATAAAGAAAATAATATTTTTGTTAAGCAAACTAGCATTAAGTTTATCTTAGGTGCCAGTGGAACTTTGAACTTTATATTAATAAAAAAAAAAAAAATCTATATATACAGTATATTTTAAGCAGCACTGTTGTTATCAGAATATTAGAATTTCTAAATTAACATGTGACATGGAAGACTGGATACTAAACTAAGACTAAAATACATAAAAAAAATACTTTGTATTGTAATAATATTTCACAATATTACCATTAACTATATATTTGTATAAAATAAATGTAGCATTTATGAGCAGAAGAAAAAAAAAATCTGGCCTTTTTGAACATTTGACCAGTAGTGCATATCAAATTTAAATATGTCATTAAATACATTTTAATTAGATATGTTTTTATCTAATTACATTCCATTTTTTTTATATATATGTTTTAATCATAAACCTCACTAATTTCTTCATCTGTCATCTAATCTGTAGTCTGTATATCATTAAAATATATTGTGTTCATGTATTATATATTATGTATATATATATTATAATACTGATGACAGTATGTTGTAATTTGTGATTAAGACAATTACATCTTGCTTTGTTGTACCAGACTGATTATGGAATGGAAGCAATTATTCGTATTATGCTGGGTATAATTTTTAGACCATCTAGTGTTCATAAAAACAACTAGCTGAGCTACGAGATGTTGTTTGTGTTTTGTTTATTTCCATCCGCACATTAGGACCGCCGATAACAGTTTTCTTGTGTTTATTTGCCGCCGCTCTCATCTACCAGTTCTCAGCCCAATGATGAGAAAAGCCTTCAGAGGAAAAAAGGATTTGAGTTACCCATTATTTCTGAAATCTTTCCTTAATGGCTTCCCATCATTCGCTGTCTTAGTTCTACAACATTTTGTGCAATTATTCAGCTTTCGCTGTTTTTGATCATTTGACTCTTTCAGTCCTGTTCCAATGAGCAAAAGAGAGGAGGAAGGAGAGAATGTGAGGGAAAATGATGTGTGTATGTGTGTGTGTGTGTGTTGTGTTCATGCCTGTAGGGGGCTGGGACAGCCGCTGCACCCCAGTGTGCCTGCTGCTGCTTTACATTCTGCCGGTGTAGGCTGAGTCTCACACAGCAGCAGTAGCAGCCAGCCAGCCATGCACATCCCTCATTCAGCCTGGCTTCTCATTTATCAGCTCACTCAACCAGCAATCTCACTCTCTCTCACTCCTAAATATCCTCTCTTTCTGTTCCCATTGTTCTAAACCTCCACATGCATGGTGGTGTGTGCGGCCGTGTGTGTGTTCATGCCATTATAAATATTCTCGGTTGATTCCTATTTCACAGAAAGGAATTCTAACATTACTGCCCCCTTGAGGACTGACAAAGCAATTACTTGATATGTTTCTTTTATTAACCATTCTTCCATTCTTCCTCAGCAGAGCGCAGTGTTATCCAACGCGAGCTCTGCTTTGCTGCAGGCTGCTTCCGTCCCAAACCTCAGCCCTATCTTGAACGAACATCACACAGCCGAGATGAAAAAGAGGGAAATCGATGCAGGGGAGAGCGCGCCGTGTAGAGAGCCTGGCTTTGCTTTGATCGAAGGTTGACTGACAAGACCTTCAGCCCTGTGATCTCCGGCATGATGAAGGACCAGAGCCATGGTGCAAACAACGTGTGTTTGTTGTATTTTGTGTGGTGTAGGTTTTGTGTATTTGTGTCTATATGTTTTGTTTTTTTTGTAAGATATTTTCTTGAAAACCTAGCGAGCAGCCTACAGAGGGCGTATTTTAAAACTTCATAGTCGCTCTCCTGACACAAAATCTTTTTCAAAAGGTCATCGTAATTATGCTGCTGCCTAAGTTACCATCTTTAGGTCAAATTTTTAAAGTGGAATTACTATGCTACAATGCTTTGCATAAAAGACTGAAATTATATTTAAAACAAATAATATAAATAAATAAAAACAGCATTGTTATTGTTAAAAGAATAATCTATCCTAAAAAATTGAAACCTGTCATCATTTACTCAACTAAACAGCTTTGTTTCCCATTGTCTTCATTTGTATTGAAGAAAATACAATGGAAGTCAATGGGCACCAAATGGTTTGGTTATCGACATTCTTTGAATTATTGTGTGTTCGTGTGTGTTTAGCAGAAGAGAGAAATGCCTACAACATGAGGATGAGTAAATGAGAGAATTTTTATTTTAAGTGGACTATCCCCTTAAATGAAAATGAAAACTTTTGTAATTTAATTAAAGCTGAAATAAAATATTAGGACATAAAAAAACTTAACCTTAGTGAAACTGAATATAAGTATAAATAACTATAAATAAGTTGAAGTTGAAGTAAAATGATTAAACTGAATATTTAAATAAAGAAGCTAAATTGAAATTCAGATTAAAAAAAATATATAAAAATTACAAAAACAAACTAAATTTAAAATAAAAGCTCATTTAAAATATTTATAAATATTTATATACTGCAATAGTATCAATAATACTTAAACAACACTGTTTGGAAATCAATCCAAAACAATGATCTGAAAGATCTTTTGATTTTAAATCAGCTTAGATATAGTTAAATGTAATAAATCGAAGATTAAACAGATTTTTGCCAATATTTATTTGTATGCCTATATTAGCAATGTACACATCTTAGCAACATGCTAATGTCAAACGCTACTGAAATCAGTCATCGGTTTTCCTGTTCAGATCGCTGTTTGTGTTGCTACTGTAGGTAGTAGACATTGAGGAAGGTAGTTAGGATTTGGAACAGCTCTATTGTATAGCCAACATAACAATACAGTTTTTCACAAATACACAACTGGCACAGCCAGGCGGGTCAGGACAAGCCTGTACTCTCTCCTCTTGCTTTCCCTTTTCAGACGAGTACAGAGGGGGTGTGAGACAGAGGGCTCTGTCTGCATCTAAAGCCTGCTGGGAAAGGCCGCACTCTCATCTCCCACACAGCAGAATGCATATGCACCAAAATCCTCTTCACTTTAAAACAACCTTCCCCTTCAGCCTCCTCCGGTACTCCCGACGGGGGAGGGAGTGAAGTTTACGGTCGTCTGATGAAGCGTGTCCTCTGGTCTACCTTTGCTGTGGATGGTGACCTCCACTGAGGCTCGAGAGATGCCTCGGCCTAGAGCATTGTGGGTACGCTAAGACTGAATGACAAACACATCATGGAAGCACAGACAAGGAGCTTTACTGAACCTTGTGATCCATGTCACTGCCTCGATGGGATGCACACACAGATATAAATCCACTGACATTACTGCAGACGGATGTTTGCATACAAGAGTTTTCAGCTGAAAAGCTGCATTAGCACTGAAAGATTGCTCATGATGCATCGTGGTTCAGGGGATTCATTCTATGCTTTTCGTTTTATTTAAGCTTAAAGGAAGAAATGAAAGTTTGCAGATGGCAGATTTTTCTCCAGCATGCCAAAAGATAGAAAAATTGCTAAAGTAAGCATATTAAAGCAGAATTGTATAATTTCTGTGCCATTACTGGCAACAAACAGATTGGGGGTCAGTAACATTTTAATATCTCTTATTCTCATCATGGCTGCATTTATTTGATCAGACACAACACTGTAAAATTTGTAATAATTAATTAATATTTCAATTTAAAATATCCTGGTTTTCATATATTTTAAAATGTAGTTTATTCCTGTGAGGGCAACGCTAAATTTTTAGCAGCACTTACTCCAGTCAAATTTTTGAACAGGAATGCATATATAACATAGAATATTTATATATATATTTTTTTTAAATTATATATAAATTTATATATTTGTTTCCAAACAGGTTTCGCAAACACTGCAAATGCCTCTTCATTCCTGCTAGTGTATTCCAGTGTTTGGAAAAAAAGAGAGAAAAAGACGGTAGTCCAAATGGCTTACTTATAATTGTCTCTGCATGTTAATTTATTATATGAAAACATTATGCACCTCATCTTTAATTTAAATTTAATGCTTTAAACACTACTTTCAGTCTGTCATAAATGTTATCATTTACAGATAGACCGTTCAGCACTCCTGGATTCAGATAGATGACATGGGTCATTTTGAGCTCTTTAACCTTGCATTCATTCACCTCTAAACACCATAGGCAAGAATCTCACACACAATCAACAGACTGAGTCAGCGGCATTACCGCAATGATCCAATTAGCCACTGCATGTATTAGTCAGTGTGCACCTACACCATTTGAGCACATATGGCTATTGAATGAGACTGCATGGTGCTGCTTAAACCATCTTCACACATAGCAGACAGACACAGGGAGGGGCTCGAGAGCTTAGGGTTAATTTAAATATATGCTCCAAGCTTTATGCAAAATGCTTTCCTTTTTTATAAGTTTTGCAAAACAGGTTGAATGTACAAGAAAAGCAAGCGATAACTAAGAGGGTATTGTCTGTCTTACTCCAGAAACAACTGGCATGTGTTTTGGATAGTGGACAGGGTTCAAATATGAGAAGCCAAGAAAAGTAATGTTCCTGACCCAACGATTGTTACAAAAATCTCGTACTTTTGGCCATAGCATAAATGTGTCCCTATATATATATATATATATATATATATATATATATATATATATATATATATATATATATATATATATATACATAAATTTGTTACATAAGGTTTTGTGGCTCATACCGTGTAAAAATGGTGAGAATTTTTATTAGGCGGACTACACTTAGCAAAAATATGCAATTTGATGCAGTTGCTGATATTATTATGGCCAAAAAGTAAGGTAAAGTTCAGATTGATTGTAATGTAAATCTTTGTTTTAGAATTATGTATATCAAACATGATAGTCACCAATGCTATTTGTATGGAGTGCAGAGTTGTTGCAAATGCAGAACGTTTAAAAATATCAACAAGATGGCTGAGATTGTGATCTGCCTTGGTCAATCATCTTCACCAGAGGTAATGCTGGTGGACCTGCTTAACCAGCAAAGCGAACAGCATAACTATGACAGTCCTATAGCTTGACCAGCCTTGATATTCATACTTGTCTTTGCAGGTCTTTTCAGAAGATAACTTAAAGAGGGATTCATGTTACAAAGGTGACAAGGAGGTGCTGGATAAAGCAGCATTTGTGTGGATGCTTGCGAACCATCTGTGCCCCCCTCCCCTCCTCTCCAGCTAAGCGGCTGCACTGCAGACTGTTAAAGGCTTGGGCTTTCTTCTCATATCTGAACCCTGAACTAACACCCTTTCTTTCTCTCCCTGCCTCATTTTCTCTTTCTCGCTCTTTCCAGCTTTGCTTTTAACTCCACACTGGTGGAGACTGTTTGTTGACACTGAGGCATATCGACAGAGATGTGTGAATGACTGCTTTGCTCCCATCTCTCTCTCTCTCTGCCTCTCTCTCTCTTTCTCTCTCGCTCTCTCTCGCACTCCTTTTCTCCCTCTTTCTCACACTCTTTTTACTCACTCACGCTTCTTAGCCCCCTCTCTCTCTCTCTCTCTCTCTCTCTCTCTCTCTCTCTCTCTCTCTCTCTCTCTCTCCGTCTCTGTGAGATACATTATTCAAGCCAGGCAGTTAAAGTAGGTCACACCGCCATAGCCATCAAACACGCCTGGATCGGGAAGGTAGCAGAGGCATGTACACACACACACAACATAATCTCTCACACACAAAGGTGTTGTCTTCTCCAGCTCCCTCGTTCTTAATCTTCACCAAACCTTTGACTGATGTGTGAAGTTCAGTAGCACAAAAAACAGAGCAATAGTGCAGGCATGAGAGGTTGTGTATGTTTTTGCATGTGGAATCTCCACTCAGTGCAAACAGAAAAAGCTTAATTTGACTACAGAAGAAATGAAATGACAGATAAGAAATGATAATGATTCTATCTATCTATCTATGTCTGTTCATATACTGTATCTATCCATCTGTATGTCCATTTCTTTCAACCATGTCTGTCTATCAATCTCTCCATCCACCCATCCATCCATCCACCCATTTCTGTTGCTCTGCCCATTGTGCGAATGATGAAAAAATTTCACGCCTTCCGCAAGGCAACTGGACCCTTACTTTCTAACTGCCATTGCCAAACTCTGCAGCAAGACAAGGATCTCCTGATTATTTTTAACAATTTTCCCTTTGGACACTTTTATTCCCTGTTTTGGTTATTTTTATGTTAATTGGTGGAGAATGTGGGCAAGGTGGAGCCTAGACAGCATAGTTGGGAAAAACCTGGTGACGTCATCCCCTCTCATAGCCATAGCCTCCCAGCCTCAAAAGGCATAAGTGACATCTCTTCTATTTTCATTTACTGTGGTTGGTTGTGGCTGTCGACTACAACTCGGTTTCTTGGTGTGATAGGGAGAATTGCCTGGAGAGAAATCCCTGCCTGTGTGGGCAGCGGCCTGATGATGGGGGTGTTGCTTGGGGGGGGGGGTGTATGTGGCGAGTCGGCTGCCTCTCCCCCAGTTATCGTCATCACCCCGTCCCTTAATTGCCGCCCTCCACCAGGTTCCTGACAGGAGTGGGTGTGAGAGAGGAGGGGCACATAAACATCCAGGGCTGGTGGCGTGTGATTAGGCACACCTGAAGTAAATGGAGCCTCATCACCACCACTGTTTATACACCACACAGGCCTCTCCTCAGGAAACCGGTCTCTTTCCCATGCATGCACACTGGTGCCCTCATGGGTCCAGGAAGAGTGCGTAGAGATTACTTCCGTGCAGCAAGAGATGTGAGCTGCCCATGGTCGAGAGCCGTACCTGTTACACAGCCATCAGGCCAGGATGCTGGGCCATGTAGTCCCTTCAAGCACCATGGCCAACGAGAAGGATTCTGCCACTGGACTGAAGAGAGGAGCGTGCGTGGCCACCGAATTATGCCCCTTTAAGACCCTTCCTTCCAGAACACTACCTGCCCTTCACAAACCCCTCCTGCAGCTTTGCACCTCCCGCCACACCATCCATCCATCATCCATCCATCCACCCATGCATTCATCCATTCATCCTATTTCTATCTATTGCTCTGCCCGTCCATCCATGTCTATCCATTGCTCTGCCTATCCATCCATCCACCCATTGACCCATCCATACATTTACCGCTCTACCGTTCCATCCATCCATGCATCCATGTCTATCTTTGGCTTTATCCATCCATCCATCCGTCTGTCAGTCCTTTCATCCATTCCGTTTGTTTGTCTGTTCACTTACCATTTTCTCTGCCGTTAACATTATGTCAGTGTCTATTTATACATATACACATATTGTATGCGTGTATATTTACTTACATATAATGTATATGTGTGTGGGTGTGCATTTATGTATTCTTCTTATGTATTCTTACTTATATATTCTGTACACTTTAAATAAGAACAACACAGACTGAAAGAAAAACTTTCCATACTTCCACAAAGAAGACAATTTGTTCTGTCTAACATTCACTTCCTGTTTACAAAGCTTCATATGCTTTCTCCAATACCATTCACAGTAGAATTGAGCCAACGCAAGCTATAATCGTAAGAAAAACGCAATATGGTGATGAAACAGACATAGGAAGACACTCACACACATATCCGAACACACACACATACAATGGAATGCTAAGACCAGCACCTGTCACTGTCACATGGTATCCGAACCCAGGCTGATGAAGGCAGTTCAGTGAATGGATCTGAACCACCCTTCCTCAGCCAAACCCTCACACCTCCGACACACTCTACCCTTTCTCTCCACCTCTCTGCAGCAAATGAGTGTGAGAAACGCTCCCTCCTCTCTCCTCCATCATCATCTCTCCAGCAGGCCATCTGTCAGCGCTAATGAATGCACACTCATTTGCATGGCTGATGAGCGCTCCTCGTTTGGCGCAGCCTGAACGGAAGGTCGCGTTCTGTCGCTTCTGCAACAGCAAATTTTGGCAGCGAGCGAGGAGAGAGAGCGAGAAAGCAAGGCAGAGACCTACAGAGAGATTAATGATGAAGGAGACTGTGAGAGGAAAGAGAAAGAATCGTGAAAACACATCCATAGAAGATCTACATCCTTGTTACAGACCGGTTTTTACACGCCTCCGATAATTTATATTCGTTATCCAAGCGTTGTTTTCCCATATACTTCATAATATGTATTTTTATGCATGTGTTGATCTAAGTCACTGCGAGTAGGCCCATGTGTATGTGTGTGTCTGTGCATGAGTTTGTCACAGCCCTACACACCGTCTGTGGAAATAAATCAGCTCCTATGAGGCTTCCCAGCCTATCACAATGCATTTGTCTCTTCCACTAGGGAAGACATGTCTGCACCCCTCCGTTCCTCTCCCTCGCTGCCTCAGCTCTTTCCCTTAGCGTGTATGTGTGTGTGCGTGTGTACATGTCTCCTCCAGTCTCCTCTCCTCCCAGCCTCCCATGCCTTTCTCCTTTAATTACCGCTCTTTCCTCCCTCTACCCACCCCGACCCCCCCCCCCTCCACCCCCAAATCCCTTGCTCTCTGTAGCAGAGGCTGCTCTCGTTCCCTCTGCCTCCTTCCGCCTGTCTCCTCATTTCCCACCACAAAGCCAGTTTCTCCTGGTCCTAGGGTAGTGTTTTTTATGTTATCTGGTTTAGGATTAAGAATTTGATTTCTGATCCCATCTCCTGCAGAACGTCGAGATCTGTTGGATTGGAGGGTCCAGACAGGCTCCTCCAAGCACTGCGGCTATGAGAGCCTCGTTATTGGTGTGATTTGAATGTGCGTGTGTGTGCGAGTTTGTGTGTATGCTCACGACTGCGTTTGGAGTCTATCGATCGGTCTGTTTTTCCAGGCAGACAAGGCGTAGGCCATTCTAAGAAAACCCACTATGGCACATGCACATTGAACGACGCATGTCAGAGAAATCTGAGAAAAAGACAGAGAAATCTGGCTACATGCATTCATAGTCACAATGGTTAGCCTTGCTCATGAATACTGAAAACGCAGATATGGGTTCTGGGATATCAGCCAAGTACATATACATTTAGTCTAATGGGAGTCCGCTCCTGTATGCATAATTGTCACAGGGTTGCGTTTCACGGCGTCCCCACTCGAGCAATGCCCACGAGAAACAGCACCCTCCACGCCTGTCCCCAGCACTGGCATTTTAGACACTCTCCCTTTTCCATTAATTAGCTTCTCCATTTTCTGTTGGCCACTCTGACATTTTCCTGCTGCTAATTCACTGATTAAACCTATTAACGTGATTAGGGAGGCATTTCCAAGACAGCTGCCATTATATGCGCCACAACGTCGAGAGGCAACCAGGCTGCCTTGTTTTTGTGGGGTTTGCTTTCATGGGTAGAGAGGAGACTGGGGGAAGAAATCAGAAATGAACTGCAATCTCTGCTTTATTTCAGCACCAAGAGCTGTCCAGAATGTTTCTCATTTCAGCACCAGGAGCCGTCCAGTGTTCCCCCTTGTTTCAGCACCAGGCGCTGTCCGCTTATGTTTCAGCACTTAGGGGATCTCCAGATTCTGCAAAAAGAGAGACATAACAATGTTGGTTGTCCTAAAATGCTTTTAAAATCCTGTCAAAGTGGTTCAGCGGTTTTGAAAAAGAACTGGAATTTCATGCTCATCCTTTTTGTCTTGGTTTTTGATTAAAAATAGAACCCAGCTAAATCAATTGAGATTTTATTGAAAGTGTTCGTAAATGAAGCCATTGTCAGCAGGGATTTAAAGCAGACGTAGCCGTTGTATACCACAGTGTTTGCTTAATTTTCAATGAGGCACATTTTACTTGCACATAATTCATATTCTATATCAAATACAGACACCCACACTGCTGCAAACGTTAGCATGCTCATATGGCTTTGTAGACTCTGTAGTCTGTGGGGAAAGCAGAGCAGGGAGTGACTAGAAACAGACTGTCTACGGCTGAATTAATATGGGAGACACTGATTAAGGTTATACATTTCCAGCCTGCCCTTTGTTCTCTGGCTTCAGGCAGACCAGATTTATTTACTTTGCAATACAATTCCTTCATCCTTTTGTTTTTTGGCCCAGCAGCCTGTGCGTCTCCTAAGCTGAGGGTCCATGCTGTCTGTTTGTCTTTCTGTCAGTCAGAAGAGGTGAGTAAGTCTGGCTCTGCATGCTCCGCACTCGCTGCTGCTGCAGTGTCGCGTCGCTTCTGGAGACCTGCTCACACGCTTCTCTCTCTACCGCCTCACACATTCTGCTCACAGTTCCCTCCCTACGCTCCAACTCTCTCACTCCCCTCCTCCCTGTCTGTCTGTGTCTCTCCCTTCCTCCCTTCCTCTCTCTCTCACTCTCCCGCTCTTTCCACTGCCTCTCCAGAGCGGCTGCAGTTCCCTGCTTCTCCACTCTCTCTCCCTCCATCTCTCCAAGTGCTGGCGGAATACCGAGCTCAGACAAAGAAAGCTCAGGAGAACAGAGGAGAGAAGTGAAAGAGTGTGCTTTGAGGGACAAATAAAGCGTTTTAAAGAGAAAAAAAGAAAGACGGGTGCAGACGTTCAGACCTACGGTGTGTGAGGAGACAGAGAGAGGGAGAGAGAAAGACAGTGTCGCCATTTCAGTAGGTTTCACTTTGTTTACTTCTTGTTCTTCTTGTTTTGCCATGCTGGCATGTCGTGGCCTCATAATCTATGTGCCTTTATGAACAAGGAGTGTGCATGTTTGTCTGCGTGTGTGTGTTTGAGAGAAGACATTCTAATCCGTTCATGAAGACATCACTTTTGCATTCCAACACACAGGGCTGCAGAGTAGCTGTCTGACAAAGTAAGCTCCGCTACCTCTTTGCCTTTGGAACAGCAATGCTATAGCTATCTGTCCGACTAGTGGTTGTTCCAAACTACATATACGCATGACACTCAATAATTATCATCCAAAAAATTGATTTTTCACCCAAACCTGACAGCTTTTTCTTATGTAATACTTTTAAGCAAATTGTCATTTGGAATGCTTTTCCCTTTTGGCTAATTGTGCATGTTTAGGAGCAGAATTACGGAAGCAGCTTACAAATTTTCACCTCATGAGAATGACTGTGTGACTCCGAAAGTTGAGTGATTATGAAGTTGAATATGAGTTTCAAGCAGGGCTTTGCTGGATGGGTCTTTTGTAGATTTACCTGTGGAACAAAGAAGAGTTGCTTGTACAAAAAACTGTACAAATTATAATTATGGTTTTGTTTTTAGTAATGCTGTTGTTTGATGATATTTTAATCCAGTTTAATAATAATAATAATCATATCAAACAACAACCTTACTAAAAACATAACAAATAATGATGATTATTTTTATTATTATAGCTGCTATTTGTTATCTATAATGATTAACTTTATGACAATTATTATTAAAAATATAATCAATACAAAAAATGAATACTTTAAAAGACCAAAACTTTATAATATTGTTTCTATTATTTAAATATAATAATTCAACATAATGTTTATGATAATAAACAAAGTTTGAATATATTGTTATTATCTTGAAACCAACTAATATTAATATTAAATATAATAATTAAAGTATAATTTTAAACTAATAAGAATCATTCTTAGCTGGTTGTAAGATTTCCTAATGATACTTATTAAAACACTTTGAAACTATCTTGCATAGATTTTAAGTCACTTTAGATAAAAGCACCAGCTAAATGCACAATATAAATGAATGTAGATTATCTGGTGTGCAAATTACATACACAATGATAGACAGTAGTGCATATCTGCATCAGTGATGGAGTGTAGTTTTAGAGAAGACTTTGTGCATTATTCATATGTACAAGCATCTGAACACATGTTTATGCAATGAAGGGTGATATTGTTGACTGGGGGTGTTGTTACACTTGCCCTTTTCAACTGATCAGAAAGCAGTCATATCTAGTCATAATAATAGCTCAGGAGAAGTTCAAGTGGGAGGTTCTGATCCTGGATCAGCAGTTCGACGTCTCAGCAGGAGTTCAGGAGAGAGCTGTCACACTTATGAATACTGTATATGATCTCATGACTCTTTAGATAACAATGCTTGCTTGTTAAGTTAACCTTAACATAGCAAAATTCTTAGAAACGCTTATATGACAGTGACATATAGACTTGCAATGTAACTTATATACTGCGTTTCTGCTTTTTTCATTTCTTCTTTGTGTTCTTTTTTTTCTTTTAGCTCCCGGTTTGGTTTGAAGAACTAACTGGCTAACTACAAGAGATGACATTAGATCAGTAGAGAAATACTCATTAAAAGCAGCCTTACTTGTGTGCATTCCTGTCAGCAAAGTGCCATGTTTAGGATCAGAACCCGAGCAGGCTGAGGGTAAGCTTGGGTTTGAGGAGAAGAAAGGGTCCTCAGGAGAAGATGTGATTTGTCTGGCTAGAAGCTCCATGACCCCAGAGGGTTTCCTTGCTTCGGTGAGCCATTTACACACTGAGAAAGAAAAAGACAGTGAGAAAAGGCGAGGGAGAGGGAAACAGAGAGCGAAACCTTCCCCATTTCACAATCGTACAGGTTTAATGAGTCGCCAACCAACCCCCACCACCTCTTATCCACCCCATACACAAACACTAACCACTCTGTCTGATGTGCGGCAATGGTTCAGATAAAAATAGCATCATTGGTAAAGACAGCTTGGGCAAGAACAAAATTGGATAGATTTAATTTATGTGATATTGCATTTAATGTACATGCGCATTATCTTGACCGCATTTACTTATGCATGTATGTTTTGCTTATTTGTCAGTCGCTTTTCAACTGTGTCTGTGTTTTGAGAAATTATTGACTAGTTTTAAATCGAAGTGATACTTCAGTACCACCAATGCACTGATTTGTTCATTGGAATGTCAGAGCTGTCCGTGCGGGAATCACATTCTAGTCATAATAATGCAATCGCAATGCTAACAATGCACAATGAGTGTGTTAATGTGTACAAAAATGCTTTCAAAAATCAGCTTGTTATAAAAACCAGATAACATGTTTAGGTGACTTTTTTTAGCTTTTTATTATTTTAATTTTCTTTTAGCTTTTTCGGATGTCAGAATGTAAACAGGCAACATTTCTCAGTACATTGAATATGAATGAAATTTTATGTATAATGCAAAAATATATGTGTTATGAGGTTGTCAGGTTATTTAGCATAATTGGCATTTTGATTGTGTATGTAAATGCTCTCTTTGTTATATGTAGTCCTATACCAACAGATAGTGCTAGTCAGTGCTTATGCTGTCAAAAAGAGTGAGATTTTCTCATTCCAGCCTACCTGTCAAACTCATGCCATTCTCTGCCAAACTCCTTTCCAATTCCCCTCTGGTTCCAGCAGATGTTACTTCAAGCTGGAATGAAACTTCTGGGCTTCTTGGTGATAGCATGACACTAACCAAGCCGTTTAATAATGCATTCATAATCTACTGTGTTCAGTACCAAAAAGTTTACAGAAAGGTTAAGTAGCTCTGATGGTATTAATGGCAGAGTTTTGCTGAATCATGTGGTGCTACAGGAATGTTGTCAGTCTGACAGACAGGCTTTTATTGGCTGATGAGAATGGACACACACATACACACCCAGCGGGCCATTCAGTGTTCACGCCATGCTCATTAAGACTGAAGAACCACAATATCTCAATTGCTTTTTTTTTTCACTGTATGAATATTAATGTGGGAATTTTTGGCTGAATCACTGAATTTGGTGCTAGTGAGCATATGATTCACTCTGCAGTGGTTTGTGATGATGACATAACAATGACGTTATTATATTGATAAGGATATTTTCTAACACACGCATTTAAAATTTGTATGCAAATTTGTAATTGTATGAGGTAAATATAAATAAAAGTAGAATCAAATTTACAATAAAGAAATTCAAATATAAAAGGCAATAATTTAGAACAAATTCTTCTCCATGGTTCGCCAATTTAAATATCATGTCTCTTATATTTGCTTTCTGAATACTCATGAAACTAAAGCATCAACACCTATCCTTCGCAGACTGCAGCAGAGAATGGCAAAGTATTAGTATATCGAATGCTTGAAAATAAGCATTACTAATAGTGCGCTTGAATTGAAAAACATCTTTCATTCTAAGAACAGAAATCCAATTTTACATTTTCCAACTTTTCACTAGTAAATTATCTCTGTGAACAATGGCCAACAGAATTCAGTGCAGAAGAGATAGAAGGACGGATGTAGGCACCGAGAAAGTCTACTGTAGCTCTGAATCAACAGTTGTATTATGAATAAAGGTGGATTATTTATATAAATAGGTCATGGTGTAGAGGTTATTTGTTCCTCTGGAAACCTGTCACTCTTTTAAGAGAGTTCATCGTTAATTTGTATATGAAGGCTACAACACTCTTTTAGATTATTCTGTTGCCATTTTCATGGGAAGCCCTGATCTACATTAGATGCTGCTGTGACCTAGTTGAGTTGAGAGAGGGAGGGAGAGAGAGAAAGAAAGGAACTGAGACAGCCCAACACAGGGAATGAGAGGTTTGTGTGGAGGTGAATAAAACATTCAGGGGCAGCCCAGTTTAGATCCCAGGATTCAGGTTCAGCAGGCATGCAGTGTAAACATATCCAACCTCACCTCTCACTCCTTGTAAAGATCTGCAACCCAGCAGTGTCTCAGGCTAATTAGGACTGTGAAAGTTTTAAATGGCATAATATAGTTGCAAAAAATTCATTTTCTTAAAAATACAAAAAAATTAATACAAATAAACGGCGACAGTGGGGGGAAAGCAATGATAGATTAATCACATTAAACTAAAAATATAATTATGCCAAATTAGGAGTGTACCAAAATGTATAAGACTATCAAGCTGTCTCTTCCTACATAGAAAAGCTGACTCAACCAATGGCACGAGTTGGGGACGGGACGCCATTGGTTGAGTCAGCATTTCTGTGTAGGACAAGACGATTTGGTTATAGTTTCATAGTTTTTTGTTAATTTTTTTGTTGTTGTTGTTCAGGGGTCATATTCTGAAAGTTATTATGAAAACAGCAGGGTTAATTTATGCAGCTCCGTTCGGAGGCTCTCCTTTTCACCGCAGCTGATAACTGAGAAGCAAGATTGCGCAAAATGCATTTGTATTTATATCCAGCAAGAGGTGATATGAGAGTCATAAAAGTACTGTTATGCCAGTTTCGGTTATCCAGATGAATGGTTTTGCATGGTATTATATTTTATACAATTTAACGTTGCTATGGACGTCAGAGAAATTAGGAAATATCTGACTCTTGATGCCAAAAAACAACTAATATAGTCTGTGCAGATGGCCTCGTCGGTGGCGATGCATAGCCCCATTGTGCTCCAAGCATCCCGAGTTCAAGTCCCGGCTCACAGACGTTTCCTGATCCCATCTTCACTCACTTTCCCACTTCGCTTTCTGTATACTTACTGTCCTGTCCAAAATAAAGGCATAAAAATGACAAGAATATATCTTTAAAAAACACAACTATACTACATAGGTGAAATAAACATTTGATCTAGATTATATTAAACAGTAAATATAGGAACAGAGCTGGGTGTCTAATTTAATTTGCAGAGAGGTGCCATATATTGATAGCAGTTTCTATCTGAGAGAAACAAAGGGAGAGAAGGTTTAGACTTGAGTTTCGTCCCAAACGACGTAATACATATAATGCACTGTGTACTTTAATGTCTAGTGTATGCTTTTTGATGATTCTCTTGTGCATGCATCAATTGTCCAGTGTTCTATACTTTTTTTTTATTTTTTATTATTAAATATGTCTATCATTTGTGTACTTGTAATGTAAAATCTCATAGTGAACACAATATTCACACTATTTGTACTACAAAATGTCATTGAATAGTGAAAACTAGGATGCACCTTTGGTCACCGTACAAATACAGAGTCAATAATTCTCAGCCATATCCAGGTAGTCCATGAATCATTGAATTCAATTCTGCAAGTGAATCTGATCATCAGGAATTTGTAAGACTGGTAGCGGCATCTGAAACAAGCATTGGTATATAAACTCCCCATAGATCCTCATCCCCACAGACTGCATCCACTCTCCAAATCAGTACTGACCTGATTCGCCCATATATGCACAGTGACTCAGGAAAGCTATCGAGTCTGTGTGTTGAAAGCACAGCGCATACACACGGCTATCCGATAATGGCGATGATTCACTCCAATCGGTGACAACATGAGCTGGGGCCACATATGGAGGCCTATTTCCTGTTGCATTTGCAGACCCATGGAAGGGAGGGGAGAGTAAATGGAGGGGCCTCATCATCTTTCTTTTTGAATGTGAAAAGGATTCCTTTTGTGTGTGTGTTTGTGCAGCGGGGGCATTTTCCTTAATAACTAATCTGGGGTGATTACACAAGTTCAGCTCTTAAGAGATCATCTGGTTTCTGCTCAGTCTTTTTACTTTATGTGTTGTTCTAAAAAGAAAGGAGGATGGAGTACATTAGAGAGCTCAAATGGGCTTGAGTGGGTATTTTGCGTCTGCAGACATAGACACGGGTTGCTGGGGTTGTTGTTGCATGAGTGTGTTAACAGAATACAAAGCATTATAAATAGGTGAACAGGTTCTGCTTCCTTGCCTTCGGATGAACATACAGCTCTCAAATTTCCAGAAGATGACAGACGGATGTATTTTTTATGAAAACGCTCTCTTAATTGTTTTTTAATGTTTATGTGATCAGTCACACTTCCTATTGTGCGCTGCAAAAATCATTGTGCTCAATCAGTCAGTCTTTTTGTCTTGTTTTCCTGGAAAAATATCTAAACATCCTTAAAACAAGATCAAATTACTTTTAACAAAATCGCATGGGATGTTAAGAAGTATTTTCTAGTTAATTTTTCTTTCCTTATTTGCAAATCTTTTTTTTTCTTTACTCTTACAAAAACGTACTTCTTTAGTTAAATTTATACTTAAAACAATTTGCCAATGCAGTAATTAAAGTCGACTTGAAGTGAAAATTCTGTTTATCTTTTTTCTAAATGCATGTCATTGTGAATGATTCATCGTTTTAAATGTTTTGGTTGAAACCTTTCTCTGGTGGCGCATGTCGGATTTCAACAATTTATTCCGCTTAAATCCTTTCTTCCAATCACCTCCAAGCCAACATTCAGACTTTCCTTCATCCAACCACCAAGCGATGGATAGAACCAAGTCAAGAACCAAGTTTTTATAATCTGTTTCACGATCTACATCGCAATATGGAAGAAAAGATGTTGCAACTTCCATTTCATCACAATTTTAAGATTATGGAAAAATAATTTTGCAACGTGTCTGCATTTGATGACATCCAGGATCAGTAACGCTGCTCTCTTCATCTCTGATATTTTGCAAACAGGTCTGACTTTATAAATTTTAGCAGTTTTGCTATTCTGCCACAGTTGGTCCGGTCTCTAGTCTGACTAAATCATGTACGCACTGGTGGCATCTGTGTTCCATCTGTCGTTCTCACCTTCGGTTGTCATTGTCGACCAGCCCTGTGAAAAGTTACATAACAACATCATATAACAGGGCTGGCATGAAGCTTCAGTTGAGCTCAATCTTGCCTATACCAACTAACTATGGGGATATTTATATAGAACATATAGCAGCAAGCACACATATAAAGATGGTAAGGAATGACCAGTCAGTAAATTAAGGAGTTGGCTCTAGGGTTTCTTTCCAGACACTGTTTGGGAGTGTCGGACAGAGAGCTCATAGAATGAGTCATGAAGTGGGAGAGCTGTTATTTTTAACACACGCGCGCTCACGCACACACTCCGCCGTGCCTCACAAAGGCTGCTATGCAATTGGCTCACTGGGGACAGTCCTGTGATGGAAGACGTGAGGCAACACCTCCATTAGAGTCCAGTGCAGGCCCTCCAGCACAGTGACTCAGCTAAAACACACTGCTAATTATTCATTAGGGCCAAATGTGCCTACAGTACACAGCCTGCGCACAGCTCGAAGCACACCAAACAACATCATATTCCCTTTTCCCACATACAGGTTGCGGTAGATATGGGGTTTTTAACAAGATGAGTAATTTTTTGTCATCCTTTGGTAAAGGAGAGCTAGATGAAAATGGCTCATTATTGCAATTATTCATTTTAGGGAAGCGAGAGAGGGGGAGAAGGAAAGAGAGAGAGAAAGGGAGCCTTGGCTGGTGGTAATTAAAGCACGTCCTTCTTGATAGGACGCAGCGGAGGTCTGGCTGATTGCTCCATGGTTTCTCGGTCTCTGAATGCGTTGTGAATGAGACAGACAGGAGCACGAGCGCTGCATGCTGATTAAAATCATATTTCCTCTCCATCTCGGCTCAATCCGTGCTGATTTGCCTCACTGATTAGAATTCGCTGGTGACAAAGCTGGAGACAGAGCCCAGTGCAACATATAACTAATCACATTCCGCCACTGCACCAAGCTCATAAAGATGGGGAGAATTAGTACCCGTACGCCTTTTGGACAGATGTGCGCTGAACCGAGCCTGGAAAGACTCATTAGTTGATAAAGAGTGCTTTTGGACAGCCGTATTGGTTTGGTTATAGATGGCAAGCTCTCATGTGGTACGGTTGGTTGTAAGCTGATAAAAGCTCAAGCTCCGTTCCCAAAACCTACTCACTGCCTACTGCTTAGATAGGTGCATTCACTGCAAGTGAGTGATTTGAAACACCATAAGCAAATAATGTACCCGACTAATTGTGCAGTCAACATACGCAAATGTATCTTATTGTAACAAATACCAATTTCATTTTGCAGTAACTGACCTCAATTGTCTCGTTAAGTCTGACGTCGAGCGTCACGGTTTCTGGGTCTTAAACAGATTCAGAAGTCTGGGCTCTTAGAAAGTAACTAGGTAAATATGGCTAATTTTTAAGAGCTCATACATGCAGTCATTCTGGCATGACTTGCTGCATAAGCTTGTTGCATTATGGGATTGCTCCTGCAAAATGTGGTGAAAATAAATCTACGTTTTGGAATGCGTCTTGGATTAAAATGCAGCCTTCGTAGGCAGCTCAATAGATTCTGGAAGCCTCTGCCTTGAATTGTCAGTGGCTTTAAAAATCGAATGGTGCGTTTAGCTACACAACCTCTTTGGACGCTCTTGGAATAGTATCTTTTTTTAACAGACGTGGGTTTCCAGGCTTTCTGTGCATGGACTACATGTGTTTGTGTGTGAAATACACCTATTTATGTGTAAGAACTGGCCGAGCTGTGCGCTATCCCAACGCACATGAGAACACACCAGCTGCAGAGGTAAGGCGTGGTGGAGCCCAGCGGGCTGCTGTAGTGTAGAGGAGGAGATGTAATTAGCAGGTATGGTGTGAAAGCAGCCAGATAAAGCTGCAAGGTGCTGCGCATTGTGAACAAGCTAAGCGCTGCAAAGTTCATCATGACATTTTCACCTCCGTTATGTGTCATGGAATGGCATTTTGGGCTGTATTTAATAGGGCTGTGTGTGTTTTTTCGGTGTGTTCTTTAATTTGGTAAAATGCTATTAATGTTATTTCTGCTTTTTTGTTTTGATGTAATTCAGGGTGAAATTAGGACACATCGTCTGCAAATCCTGGAATAAGAGTTACTGGAAAAACTGAACACATTAAAATGTATCCATTAGCTCTCAGCTAGTCATTGCTGGTATAATCTGATGGGTAACATGCAATTTTTTCCTGTCAGACGATTCTGGCAGTCTGGGTGCCCACGTCTCCTCCAGGCCTGGAACCAACTTAGGTTGTTCGAATGAGGGGCCAAAAGCTATTTTTCCGCTTGAACTGCTCCTCTCTCTCTGAGGACGTGAAGTCTCAGGAAGCCTTCGCCTTTCTTGTCACTGGGAGAGAGGACTTCTGGTGCCTCCGTTGCCATTGACGATGTGTTGGTTTGGATCCCACGCGGTTGCCAGGCATCATTAAGAACCTGATGGCAAGGGTTTCTCTCTCCATAAGCAAGCCTTGAGAATGGCAGGCGGCAATTAAAGCTCTTCTCTGCCTGATGGAATAGAATGAGGCCCCAGGAGAGAGGAAGAGCGAGAGAGTCAGGAGTCAGAGAGGTAATGACAGAGAGATGAGATGGAGAGGGAAGCATTGTTCTCCAGCTTTACCTTTGAATGAGGATGCGATAGAGGTGCATCATGGTGGAAGATGGGTTTGTTTCATTTGTTTAGTGCAAAAGTGTCTTTGTGGATTGCATCCATGCCATGCACTATATGGGTTGAGTCAGACTCTGAGCTCTGAGAGCCCTCAACGCAAGGCCATTGTAGATTAGCTGCATTGGCAGATCGAGAGCGTTTCCATTAGTACTTAAATTAGAAAACTTACGAGAAATGTCCTCAGAGCTCGTGTGCCGTCTCAAAACGGGGAAATGTGCCAGTCTGTGTTTTGAACGCAAGGAAGCGTTCTCCTCAAAATACCCGCAGTTAGGGGCTGCTGATGTAGCTGCGATTTCAGGCTGATCCAGTTTTCTCACGCGCATTCTGCTTATAACCTATGGGCTTTATGGCTATTCATGTAGCTAATAATGAAGAGCTCTACTGTGCATGTGCTCTGATTCTAAATGAGGACTGGAAAATGCCCACACTCCCTCTCCACTCTGTGCGGTGATTGGAATTCTGGCTAGACTCTTTGCAGGCATCTGCATTACATGTGCACACACATACACGCACAAATTTGCATTACCGTCGCATTCGCATTGAGTGAGTCACACCGACTGATAAGGTAGAGCAGAAGTCTAGACTCTTTGAAGCTCTTGACTAAATATACCACTGTACTGAGCGGCCAAACATTTTCAAACACTGACCATCAGATTTTATTCAACAGCAGACAATAGGATGCCTTAAAACACATTGGATGTAGCATATACTAACATGCTCCTCTCACTATTTCTTTGTTATATATTGTGTATATTGTGCTTAGCTTGCATATATGACCTACTACAATATATTTGCAAAAAATTAGTAGAAACAACGATCCATGTTTTGTGGATTACACTATCCCACAGTAGAGGAACTGAAGGGGATATACAATACCATTTAAGACCTGATAACAATGACAAAAAATATAGAAGATGAATAATGTCTACTGTTTCTCTTACTAAAAAAAAAAAATTACACTATGTGATGATGTGATGTGTTCAGTGCACAGTTGTAGGCAAGTATTCCATACCAAATATAGCCAAAAAAATGTAACATCAGAGAATGTGAAATGAATAATGTCTCATGACGTGATTGTTTCAGGGCTCTTGTAGACATGATGCCATCTGAATTGGGGCCAGGCAACAACCAGCCAAGCAAATCTGACCGGTCACACCACATAAATCCGGACCAATCTCAGGGTCATTGAAACCAGTGCACTAACAAAACAGATAAACATGTGTCATGAATCGACAGTAAATATGATTTCGGATTTGTACGTGCAGTGGTTTTTTGAACTGTCTGGTGGGGTGATGTTAGGCAGGGTTGAGGGGAAAATAACTGGATAAATTGCATGATGAGCCTTGAGGGTTGTAGGGTCATGTCTTTCTGACTAGGTCACTCTGTTCCTGATGACTGAGTGTGATGCACTCTCACACAAACACACATGCACACACTCTCGTGGGGGTGGAGAGGCTCACAGTGGTGCTGTGCATCTGGAGCAGTTTTTAGATGAATGGGATGTGACAACTGCCCTGCCAGGCGAATGTCTGGGCAAGGGTTTTTTTTTTTTGGGGGGGGGGGTGATTGGTCTGATGCTAGTGAAGATTCTCTAGCAAGACCACTTTA
Organism: Carassius auratus; assembly: GCF_003368295.1. Classification (NCBI taxonomy): domain Eukaryota; kingdom Metazoa; phylum Chordata; class Actinopteri; order Cypriniformes; family Cyprinidae; genus Carassius; species Carassius auratus. Next base: position 10,131,364 of record NC_039262.1, read on the forward strand.
ACTCTTTATTTTGATGCATAGTGATTGTGGTCTGCAAAATTATTTTGACATACTGATAATTTATACAGTGAAAAAAAAAGATGATTTCTATAAAATCAAAGTTTCGTCATTAGTTTTGTTACCAAAAAAGTGAAAAAAAGTTAGGTAGGGAATGTAGTTAGGTAGGGAATGTAGAATTCCTCATGTGTGTTTTTTTTCTTTATCACCAGTGTTATTATTTTAGTCATCAGTTTGTGTTTAAGTTATGTTTGGTTATGCTAATTCAGCATAAAATTGCTTTTGGATTCACTGATTTAGAAAAAAAATTAATAAATAAATAAAATAAGAACAACTTTAGGGTGTGTAAATGATGTCAGAATTTTCATTTTGGGTGAACTAATCCTTAAAAATCAAAACCTTAGCAAGCTAGATAAACCTGAGGCTATCTGCAGTCATAACTGAAGCTGTGTAACATGTGCGACGCAGCCTGCAGGTTTGCAGGGTTCGCATGGGAAAGCGTTGCTTTTGGATAGGACATGCTCTGAGACTGCAGACTCTTCAAAAAGAGCCCATACTTCTCCCCTCAAAAGAGAGAAAGAGAGAATTAGATTTTGAAGCTGTATGTCCCACTTTGTGTGAGACAGAAGGGTGTTAGGCATGAATACTAAACAGTGTTTTCCCCCCAATTACAAACAAGCTGGGCCAGATCGCTGCCACTGGGGAACAGCTGGAGCTCATATGCTTTGATTTGACCAAGTGAAGTTCAGATGAGAGCTTCCCATATTG